>NW_013733553.1:0-241 GCF_000517525.1 Limulus polyphemus | reverse complement strand
ACAAGATTTAACAATACTGTGTACTGTCAATAGGAAGACACAAGATTTAGAAATACTGTAAACTGTCAATAAGATGACACAACATTTAACGATACTGTGTACTGTCTCTAAGAAAACACAAGATTTAACGATACTGTGTACTGTCAATAAGAAGACTAAGATTTAACTATACTGTGTACTGTCAGTAAGAAAATTCAAGATTTAACAATAATGTGTCCTGTCAATAAGAAGACACAAGATT
>NW_013733552.1:0-241 GCF_000517525.1 Limulus polyphemus | reverse complement strand
CCTGTAGTGTAACAAGCGTGTTGTTTGTAATATACAACCTGTAGTGTAACAGGTGTGTTGATTGTAATATACAACGTGTAGTGTAACAAGTGTGTTGTTTGTATTATACAACCTGCAGTGTAACAAGCGTGTTGATTGTAATATACAACCTGTAGTGTAACAGGTGTGTTGTTTGTAATATACAACGTGTAGTGTAACAAGTGTGTTGTTTGTTATATACAACCTGCAGTGTAACAAGCGT
>NW_013733551.1:0-241 GCF_000517525.1 Limulus polyphemus | reverse complement strand
CAATTGTTATGGAGCTCACTTATGTATTAGAAACACACGATGTTTGACAGTAATCGAATCTTTAATAGAATATAACGAAAGCTTTATCCTATTTTGAAACACTAAACTTGTAATATAGTGAAGAGGCACTTTTAAGAAAGCTTTTTTGAAAAACATTTTTTCGTCGTTTATATCACCACTAACCTTAATTTAGCAAGTTTTTAATCACATGTGATTTGTTCTGTCGAGTTAATTTTTATAC
>NW_013733550.1:0-241 GCF_000517525.1 Limulus polyphemus | reverse complement strand
TTAGTAATAATGTTTTAGCTACATATTAGTAACCATGTTTCAGCTACGTATCAGTAACTATAGTTATTAGTAACCATGCTTCAGATACATATGAGTAAGTAAGTTTCAGACACATATCAGTAACGATGCTTCAGCTACATTTCAGTTAATCATACTAAGACACATATCAGTAACGATGCTTCAGCTACATTTCAGTTAATCATACTAAGACACATATCAGTAACGATGCTTCAGCTACATA
>NW_013733549.1:0-241 GCF_000517525.1 Limulus polyphemus | reverse complement strand
GGTCATACCTGAAGTCACTAAAATGGGATTTTGCTGAGAATTAAAGTATATAGTCTGTTTGTTATTGAATTCCGCACAAAGCTACTTGAGGGCTATCTGCGCTAGACACCCCTGATTTAGATGCGATAGAGTAGATGGAAGGCAACTAGTCAAGACCACCCACCGCCAACTCTTAGGCTGCTCTTTACTAACGAAAAGTGGGATTGACCATCACGCTATAGCGCTCCCACAACTGAAAAGG
>NW_013733548.1:0-241 GCF_000517525.1 Limulus polyphemus | reverse complement strand
TAACTAAATGCAAAAAACTATTACGTCTTCTTTTCAAATTATATTCATCTTTACGATTGTTTTTACTGGGTGTAACAGTAAGTTCTTTTTCAACTTTAGAAAAGACGTAATATTCTGCCTTAAATTTATAGTGTCAAACTTTTGAGTTTTTCTATGAAATAAATACCAAGCAGTATTTTACTGTCAATATTGATTTAAAATACACACATTTTTTTCTGTTTCAAAAAATTGACTTTAAAGT
>NW_013733547.1:0-241 GCF_000517525.1 Limulus polyphemus | reverse complement strand
TATATTTTTTTATTGCACCAACTGGCTCAGAAGTAAACTGCGACCAGGAAATATTCCAGATATAATTTCATTAAAAGAATTTTAATAAAAACATTCAAATATTATTTTTCAACTAAACATAAAGAACCTAAATGCATTAAAATATATCCAAAATTGTATTAGTTTAAACTTATAAAATATTTTTTTTCCTTATTTTCAATTCAAAACAGGAAAGCATGGTAGTGTTATATATATATATATA
>NW_013733546.1:0-241 GCF_000517525.1 Limulus polyphemus | reverse complement strand
TTTTTCATCAGCTCAGGCCTCGACTGGTCATTTGGCATTTGTGGTAGATGGCAATGAGACTGGCGCTCTTAACAGTTGATGGGCCAGTACTGCTAAAAATGATTTTCTATTGTGCCTAGATACTTTTATGAAATAGCAAAAACTTCAAATATCTCACTACATTAAAAGGAAGCTTAAAGTTTGAGCAGCTTTAACTAAAAACAACAACTCATGCTAATAATGGCTCCTTCATAATCCTGGG
>NW_013733545.1:0-241 GCF_000517525.1 Limulus polyphemus | reverse complement strand
TTCGAACTATCTTTGTATGAACCACTTAAAATGTGATGGAAAGAAATGATACTTCGAACTATCTTTGTCTGAGCCACTTATAATGTGATGGAAAGAAATGATACTTCGAACTATCTTCGTCTGGGCCACTTAAAATGTGATGGAAAGAAAGGATACTTCGAACTATCTTTGTCTGAACCACTTAAAATTGTGATGGAAAGAAAGGATACTTCGAACTATCTTTGTCTGAACCACTTAAAAT
>NW_013733544.1:0-241 GCF_000517525.1 Limulus polyphemus | reverse complement strand
CAAACCATTTAGTTTAATGTACCATTAAGCAATATTTATATTTGAAAATTACGCAGTGAACGTAAAAATGTAGTTTTACTTTTGTTTGTTTGTTGTTTGTTTGGACTATCTGTGCTGTGTCCTGCACGAGTAACGAAACCCAGTTTTTAGAGTTATAAGCCTTCAGATTTACCACTGAGGTACTGGTGGAAAAATATGAAGTATACAGTCACGAGATCGAATCCCGTCACCGAACATGACT
>NW_013733543.1:0-241 GCF_000517525.1 Limulus polyphemus | reverse complement strand
TGGTACTGGTAGGTCTTTTAATACAGATGGATAGTGTCTGGTAGGTCTTTTAATACAGATGGATTGTGGCTGGTAGGTCTTTTAATACAGATGGATAGTGGCTGATAGGTCTTTTAATACTGATGGATAGTGGCTGGTAGGTCTATCATTATATATGGATAGTGGCTTTTAGGTCTTTTACTATAGATGGATAGTAAATGGTAGGTCTTTATTATAGATGGGTAGTGGCTGGTAGGTCTTT
>NW_013733542.1:0-241 GCF_000517525.1 Limulus polyphemus | reverse complement strand
ACCTTTTGCCATAGTAGTAGAATGGATTTATATGTTTGATAAGTCAAACTTATTGATATGACAAGCCACTACTACCTAGTGCCATAGTAGTAGAATGGATTTATATGTTTGATCAGTCAAACTTATTGATATGACAAGCCATTACTACCTAGTGCCATAGTAGTAGAATGGATTTATATGTTTGATAAGTCAAACTTATTGATATGACAAGCCACTACTACTTTTTGCCATAGTAGTAAAA
>NW_013733541.1:0-241 GCF_000517525.1 Limulus polyphemus | reverse complement strand
CAGTAATACAAGTCCCTTCTTGATTTAAACTAGTTTATTATTTCTCTATACAACTTTTTGTAATACAGAGAATTTCCACAGTCACTTTAAACTTAACATCTTTTATAACACACGCTATAAATTGCAGTGATTTACTCAATTTCTTTTCAATCTATCTATATCTCTTCACTTGCGCTGGTTTTTCTCGCCAGGCTTATATACGAAAACAGAGCGCGCCTGGCACACACTAGGACATTCGCAA
>NW_013733540.1:0-241 GCF_000517525.1 Limulus polyphemus | reverse complement strand
GTTTGTTATATCCTAGCCGGCCTGAAGTGCACTGTATTAAGTAAAACGCGTCATCAACAATGGAAATGTTGAATATAGTGTTGTTGGAATACTATTATTATACAGTCTTCTAATTCTAGAAAATCCCTAAAGGACTAGATAAAGAATGTATCTTTTAAAAATATAATAGGCCTAATACTAAATTTTATGTCAAGTATAATTAACAAGTAAAGAAAAATCTTTTCAGTAAAGTAAGTAAATG
>NW_013733539.1:0-241 GCF_000517525.1 Limulus polyphemus | reverse complement strand
TGTCGATGGAAGTCAAAGTATTGTTGAATATGAACCTGGACTGATAGAGAACGTTGATACTTGTTTAATTGTTGTTGAATAATAACCTGGACTGATAGAGAACGTCGATGGAAATCAAAGTATTTTGGAATATAAACCTGGACTAATAGAGAACGTCGATGGTAGTCAAATTATTGTTGAATATGAACCTGGATTGATAGAGAACGTCGATGGAAGTTTACTTATTGTTTAATAATATCCT
>NW_013733538.1:0-241 GCF_000517525.1 Limulus polyphemus | reverse complement strand
GAAACCTATTGTTTCGTCGAGCGTTGAAAACAAGAAATTAGAAACCTATTGTTTCGTCAGCGTTGAAACAAGATATTAGAAACCTATTGTTTCGTCGAGCGTTGAAAACAAGAAATTAGAAACCTATTGTTTCGTCGAGCGTTGAAAACAAGAAATTAGAAACCTATTGTTTCGTCGGGCGTTGAAACAAGATATTAGAAACCTATTGTTTCGTCGGGCGTTGAAAACAAGAAATTAGACA
>NW_013733537.1:0-241 GCF_000517525.1 Limulus polyphemus | reverse complement strand
CTCAAGAGTTGGCGGTGAGTGGTGATGACTAGTTGCTTTCCTTCTAGTCTTTCACTGCTAAATTAGGAACGGCTGGCACAGATATCCCTCGTGTAGCATTGCGTGAAATTTAAACCAAACTCTGTTACCCATCCCTAATTTGAAGTGATAGACTACAGGAAAGGCAGACAGTCAACACCACAAACTTGTGGAATATTCTCATCGAATAATGGGATTTTAATGTCACTCTTACAACGCATCC
>NW_013733536.1:0-241 GCF_000517525.1 Limulus polyphemus | reverse complement strand
ACACACACACACACACACACACAGTATGGAATAAAGAGGTTACATGACCAGATACTGTTGCACGACTAAGAAGAGATATCTTGGCACCCCAGTGTGTTGGTTAAGAGAAGGGTTGTTTTGTTCAATTAAGATGGATTCCTTTATTTTTTGTTTGTTTATGTTTGGTTCTTTGTTTAAAATTACTGTGTCTTTAATAGATATACCATGTTTTTTTGAGTTGCAATGGTGGAAAACATGGAAT
>NW_013733535.1:0-241 GCF_000517525.1 Limulus polyphemus | reverse complement strand
TTTTTTTAACTGTAAAATATTTCTGGTGTTTCTGCAATGTTGTAACTTTTAAATGAAATCTCTGACTTTTGTGTGTTTTTCTAACTGTAAAATATCTCTGGTGTTTCTGTAATGTTGTAACTTTTTAACGAAATCTCTGACTTTTGTGTAGCTTTTTAACTGTAAAATATCTCTGGTGATTCTGTAATGTTGTAACTTTTTAATGAAATCTCTGATTTTTGTGTAGTTTTTAACTGTAAAA
>NW_013733534.1:0-241 GCF_000517525.1 Limulus polyphemus | reverse complement strand
CATTGGAAGTCATGGTTTATACACTAGAATTATGTTATATATAAAACCATGACTTCCAATGAACGGGATTTATTATGTGAACTACAGTAATCTGTTTAGTGAATGGATATATTATGTGAACTACAGTAATCTGCTAGTGAATGGATTTATTATGTGAACTACAATAATCCCTCTAGTGAATGGATTTCTTATGTGAACTACGGTAATCTGCTAGTGAATGGATTTATTATGTGAACTACAA
>NW_013733533.1:0-241 GCF_000517525.1 Limulus polyphemus | reverse complement strand
ATAAACACGAGTTAGCTTGTCTAATGGTCGATAGAGTTGTATAAAACACGACATAGTTTGTCTAATGGTCCAGAGTGTTGTATAAACACGAGTTAGTTTGTCTAATGGTCCAGGAAGTTGTATAAAACACGAGTTAGTTTGTCTAATGGTCCATAGAGTTGTATAAAACACGAGTTAGTTTGTCTAATGGTCCAGAGTGTTGTATAAACACGAGTTAGTTTGTCTAATGGTCCAGGAAGTT
>NW_013733532.1:0-241 GCF_000517525.1 Limulus polyphemus | reverse complement strand
CTGATACCTTTAATTACAATGACTATGTTTGAACCTTGGCGTCTCTGGCCTGGTCACCTAGTTTATATATATCACAAATTACACTGTTCAAATAGAGAATAGTCAGACACTGTGTTCTCAACCTTGCACAATTATTATTTTAAACACAATTTTAATGCAACTAGAGGAACCTAATACAGTAGGTCCAAACACATCATTACCTCTTCTTCTGAAGAAGCTGGAGAACATCAAAGTTTAAATG
>NW_013733531.1:0-241 GCF_000517525.1 Limulus polyphemus | reverse complement strand
TTTGTGTAGCTTTGTGCTTAACTAAAAAGAAACAAATCCTACTGCAACAAACTAGTTATTTGTGCTTCAGTTCCTTTATACATCAAGAATTGTTTCATCTTTTGCGCAGGCATTGGCCGGGCACGTGCCCGGCCAGGCCCAATCTTGGCACGTGTTCAAGCAATACTTAATATGCGTTCTATTGATACTTAAAATATGTGCATAAATTTAAAGTTAATGTTTAATAATCAACTACATCTCT
>NW_013733530.1:0-241 GCF_000517525.1 Limulus polyphemus | reverse complement strand
CTTTTCTCAACCAATACTTTTTGAAATTGGACTATCTGCTGTGTCCACCGAAGGGAATCGAATCCCTGATTCTGATTTTAGTGTATTAAATCCGAAGACTTTGCCGCTGTCCCACCGGAGAACTTTTGAAATTATACCACGTAGAATGTGTGTAATTATAATATCTACATATCCTAGCCATTCAACAATTCTTTCTTACTCGAGTTTCTATATAACACGCCCTCTTCCCTTCGGTGGCTCA
>NW_013733529.1:0-241 GCF_000517525.1 Limulus polyphemus | reverse complement strand
AAAAGTTTGTTTATAGTGATACTCAGTGATATCAAACATGAGGAGTTTGTTCATAATGATACTCAGTGATACAAAACATGAGGAGTTTGTTCATAGTGATAATCAGTGATATAAAACATGAGGAGTTTGTTCATAATGATACTCAGTGATACAAAACATGAGGAGTTTGTTCATAGTGATAATCAGTAATATAAAACATGAGGAGTTTGTTCATAATGATACTCAGTGATACAAAACATGA
>NW_013733528.1:0-241 GCF_000517525.1 Limulus polyphemus | reverse complement strand
GAGTAAAACTGAGTTACTCGGGGGCTACTGTATAAGATATTACCTAACCAAATTAAAACTGAGTTACTCGGGGCAACTGTATAAGATATTACCTAATCAAGAGTAATACTGTGTTATCGGGGCTACTGATAAGATATTACCTAATCAAGAGAAAAACTGAGTTACTCGGGGCTACTGTATAAGATATTACCAAATCAACAGTAAAGCTGAGTTACTCGGGGGCTACTGTAGAAGATATTAC
>NW_013733527.1:0-241 GCF_000517525.1 Limulus polyphemus | reverse complement strand
ATATATATATATGTGTGTGTGTGTTGTTGTTGTTGTATATATATATATATATATATATATATATATATATGTATAATAACTTCAAAAGATTTTTCCTAAAGTAAGTTAAATATTCTGGTTTGCTTCCTACCTAATTTTCTTTTCTTTTCTTTCTTGTTTTTAACATTATTATGAGGCCCGGCATGGCCAGGTGGATAAGGCGCTCGATAAGGGTCGTCCCACAAAACATGCTCGTCCTTTC
>NW_013733526.1:0-241 GCF_000517525.1 Limulus polyphemus | reverse complement strand
TATATATATATATTATTACATACGCTAGCTACACGTGTATATATATACACTTACTATCTTACTAAAAGTAACTGTCCATTCTCTGTAATCTTACTAAAAGTAACTGTCCATTCTATGTAACGTTACTAAAAGTAACTGTCCATTCTCTGTAATGCTACTAAAAGTAACTCTCCATTCTATGTAACGTTACTAAAAGTAACTGTCCATTCTCTGTAATCTTACTAAAAGTAACTGTCCATTC
>NW_013733525.1:0-241 GCF_000517525.1 Limulus polyphemus | reverse complement strand
GTTTTATATGACAAATAGGGCTGGTAGTGGATTGGAAACATTGACGTTCTATATATAAGTTACTGTCTATTATTTGTGGTAAGATATTAATTTTGTTTTACATGAAAAATAGGGCTGGTAGTGGAGTGGAAACATTGACGTTCTGTATATAAGTTACTGTCTATTATTTGTGGTAAGATATTAATTTTGTTTATATCACAAATAGGGCTGGTGGTGGAGTGGAAACATTGACGTTCTATAT
>NW_013733524.1:0-241 GCF_000517525.1 Limulus polyphemus | reverse complement strand
AGCCTGTCAGTCACAGAGATTGATGTGTAAGTACAAATTGCACCAATCAAACATTCCTATTTACAGACGTATAAAGCCTATCAGTCACAAAGATGGATGGGTAAGTACAAATTGCACCAATCAAACATTCCTACTTACAGACGTATAAAGCCTATCAGTCACAAAGGTGGATGTGTAAGTACAAATTGCACCAATCAAACATTCCTACTTACAGACTTATAAAGCCTATTAGTCACAGAGA
>NW_013733523.1:0-241 GCF_000517525.1 Limulus polyphemus | reverse complement strand
TCATGGTCTAGTTGCCCCAGGTGCCGTAGCTCATGGTGCCGTATCTCACGGTGTTTTTGCTCCAGCTGCCGTCGCTCACGGTGCCATATCTCACGGTGTTTTTGCTCCAGCTGCCGTCGCCCACGGTGCCGTATCTCATGGTGCCGTATCTCACGGTGTTTTTGCTCCAGCTGCCGTCGCCCACGGTGCCGTATCTCACGGTGTTGTTGCTCCAGCTGCCGTATCTCACGGTGTTTTTGCT
>NW_013733522.1:0-241 GCF_000517525.1 Limulus polyphemus | reverse complement strand
CCGATATCAGTGTAGTCAGTGGTATGAGTTTCACGCTGAATGATAACGATATCAGTGTAGTCAATGGTATGAATTTCATGCTGAATTATAACGGTATCTGAACGATATCAGTGTAGTCAGTGGTATGAGTTTCATGCTGAATGATAACGGTATCTGAACGATATCAGTGTAGTCAGTGGTATGAGTTTCATGCTGAATGATAACGGTATCTGAACGATATCAGTGTAGTCAGTGGTATGAG
>NW_013733521.1:0-241 GCF_000517525.1 Limulus polyphemus | reverse complement strand
CCTGAATTAGACAAATATGATACTATACAATATACAATCACCAATACTGTTTGGGTGTAGTGTGAATCATAAAAAAAATATTATGCGGGAAAAAAACATAATTGGAAAAAAAAAAGGTACCAACCAGAGTAGAAACAGTTATTCACACATTCACACAAAGTGTGGAATCCCAGAACTGAATGGAACCCTATTTTCTGATAACTTGCATTATGAATAATACTTTTTGCAACCCAGATTTCAG
>NW_013733520.1:0-241 GCF_000517525.1 Limulus polyphemus | reverse complement strand
CGTATACCTGTAATATATATATATACGTGTGGCACGTATACCTGTAATATATATATATACGTGAGACACGTATACCTGTAATATATATATACGTGAGACACGTATACCTGTAATATATATACGTGAGGCACGTATACCTGTAATATATATATATATACGTAAGACACGTATACGTGTAATATATATATATATACGTGAGGCACGTATACCTGTAATATATACATATACGTGAGGCACCTAT
>NW_013733519.1:0-241 GCF_000517525.1 Limulus polyphemus | reverse complement strand
GTGTGAAAATGACTGCATCTAGTCCACACTCTAAACTAATGGCATTCAGTTGTGTCAAGATGGCTGCATCAATTCTACACTCTAAACTAACTGTATTGATTTGTATGAAAATGACTGCATCTAGTCCACACTCTAAACTAAGTGCATTCAGTTGTGTGAAGATGGCTGCATTTAGTCCACACCTTAAACTAAGTGCATTCAGTTGTGTGAACATGACTGCATATACTCTACACTCTAAAGC
>NW_013733518.1:0-241 GCF_000517525.1 Limulus polyphemus | reverse complement strand
TTCCAAGCTTGTTCCAGTGACAAATATAGTCTTCCAAGCTTGTTCCAGTGATAATATAGTCTTCCAAGCTTGTTCTAGTGACAATATAGTCTTCCAAGCTTGTTCCAGTGACAATATAGTCTTCCAAGCTTGTTCCAGTGACAATATAGTCTTCCAAGCTTGTTCCAGTGATAATATAGTCTTCCAAGCTTGTTCTAGTGACAATATAGTCTCCCAAGCTTGTTCTAGTGACAATATAGTC
>NW_013733517.1:0-241 GCF_000517525.1 Limulus polyphemus | reverse complement strand
TAAGAACATCTAGTAATATGCGACAATTGGTCTTTTGCTACACAAAATTAGTTAACATATATCAATACACTTGCTTGTTCTGTTAAAATGCGGTAAGAAAATATTTTGAATGAAATGCTTTCGGTCATTTGTTATTGTTCTTGTTTTTTGCATTTCCTTAATATAAATGTTGTTTATTGGATTTCACGAAAGCTTCTTGAAGACTACCTGCACTAGCTGTCCCACACTTTCAAGTGACAGA
>NW_013733516.1:0-241 GCF_000517525.1 Limulus polyphemus | reverse complement strand
CCTCCGATCAGAGGAACACACTTAATTAACAACGTGTTTATATGAAAAACAAATGCGTCGTAACTTCAATGGTATGATAAATTATTGTATTTTCTACACGTTCTACACACAGAGTGTTAACATCACAATTGTTTACAGCTGGAACACAAATCGTGTATTTTAAAAGTCACTTCTTTCTTTGATTCATCGAAAATATAGCGATTTAAAACAACTTCCGTAACTTAAAACATCGTCATTGGCG
>NW_013733515.1:0-241 GCF_000517525.1 Limulus polyphemus | reverse complement strand
TGGGTGTACTCTGTATTACTTGTCTATAAACTGAAGGTTTATCTTTGTGTGGGTGTACTCTGTATTACTTGTCTATAAACTGAGGTTTATCTTTGTGTGGTGTACTCTGTATTACTTGTCTACAGACTGAAGGTTTATCTTTGTGTGGGTGTACTCTGTATTACTTGTCTACAGACTGAAGGTTTATCTTTGTGTGGGTGTACTCTGTATTACTTGTCTACAGACTGAAGGTTCATCCTCA
>NW_013733514.1:0-241 GCF_000517525.1 Limulus polyphemus | reverse complement strand
AAAACATTATTAACATTACCTCTGATTGGTAAAACATTATTAACATTACTTCTGATGGTAAAACATTATTAACCTTACCTCTGATGGTAAAACATGTTTAAGAACATTATTAACATTACCTCTGATTGTAAAACATGTTTAAAACATGTTTAAAACATTACCTCTGATGGTAAAACATGTTTAAAAACATTATTAACCTCACCTCTGATGGTAAAACATGTTTAAAAACATTATTAACATT
>NW_013733513.1:0-241 GCF_000517525.1 Limulus polyphemus | reverse complement strand
TTTATAAAACTACGAAAAGTAAATCACTTGTATTTTAGTTTATTAAAACTACGGAAAGTAAATCACTTGTATTTTATTTATAAAACTACAAAAAGTAAATCACTAGTATCTTATTTATAAAACTACAAAAGTAAATCACTAGTATTTTATTTATAAAACTACGAAAAGTAAATCACTAGTATTTTATTTATAAAACTACGGAAAGTAAATCACTAGTATCTTATTTATAAAACTACAAAAA
>NW_013733512.1:0-241 GCF_000517525.1 Limulus polyphemus | reverse complement strand
TGACTGGTTAGAGCTGACGTAGAACATAAAGTTCAACTGAGTGGTGTTTCGTACTAATGACTGGTTAGAGCTGACGTAGAACATAAAGTTCCACTGAGTGGTGTTTCGTACTAATAACTGGTTAGAGTTGACGTAGAACATAAAGTTCAACTGAGTGGTGTTTCGTACTAATGACTGGTTAGATCTGACGTAGAACATAAAGTTCCACTGAGTGGTGTTTCGTACTAATGACTGGTTAAGA
>NW_013733511.1:0-241 GCF_000517525.1 Limulus polyphemus | reverse complement strand
TGTTTTGTATCATTATTTATATATTAGTTTTTTGTCATCATTATTTATATATATATTAGTCTTTTCTATCGTTATTCATATATATATTAGTCTTTTGCATCATTATTTATATATATATATTAGTCTTTTGTATCATTATTTATATATATATTATGCCTTTCTATTATTATTTATATATATTATGCTTTTGTATCATAATTTATATATATTATGCTTTTCTATCATTATTCATATATATTAG
>NW_013733510.1:0-241 GCF_000517525.1 Limulus polyphemus | reverse complement strand
TAAAAGATTTTAAGTATGAACAATAAATTATTCCGGCTATAACAAATTATTTTGAAGTATGAACAATAAATTATTCCGGCTATAACAAATATTTTGAAGTATGAACAATAAATTATTACGGCTATAATAAAATATTTTAAGTATGAACAATAAATTATTCCGGCTATAACAAATTATTTTGAAGTATGAACAATAAATTATTCCGGCTATAACAAATATTTTGAAGTATGAACAATAATTT
>NW_013733509.1:0-241 GCF_000517525.1 Limulus polyphemus | reverse complement strand
ATAGATTATGTATCAGTGTACATGAGGTATCTCACTATAGATTATTTAGCAGTTTATCTTCATATGGTATTCCCTTCTCATTTGGTTACCACCTTCTTGTAACAATTATGTAAACATAGTTAAAAAAAAATTTTATAGCTTTATTTTAACCTTAATACTTTTCGCCCAACCGATGTGTTTAAAATATTGCGAAAAACACGTAAACAAAGTCCTGAGTCACAGTGACTCTTTTCAGCTATTT
>NW_013733508.1:0-241 GCF_000517525.1 Limulus polyphemus | reverse complement strand
AGTTGAGCTACTTCCAACAGTGTAAGAGCTGAGCTACATCCAACAGTGTAAGAGCTGAGCTACATCCAACAGTGTAGGAGCTGAACTACTTCCAACAGTGTAACAACTGAACTAAATGGAACAGTGTAGGAGCTGAGCTACATCCAACAGTGTAAGAGCTGAGCTACATCCAACAGTGTAGAAGCTGAACTACTTCCAACAGTGTAAGAGCTGAGCTACATCCAACAGTGTAGGAGCTGAG
>NW_013733507.1:0-241 GCF_000517525.1 Limulus polyphemus | reverse complement strand
ACTACATATTGACATTTTTATTGCGTCTACATGAAATGCTGATTGGTTCTATTATTTACTTGAAGGGAACGCTATATTGTATGAATGTCACGCCTGTAGTTTTATAGGACTAACGTCATACTGAACTTTATATGATTTAATATCGTCTGTGTATCTAGAATTATTCCTACCTGCATTATCATGGAAAGTTTATATATGTATGTGTAAAGTAACACAGTTTAATAAATGTTACCATCAACAT
>NW_013733506.1:0-241 GCF_000517525.1 Limulus polyphemus | reverse complement strand
CAAGGATATGGTACAATATGTAGAGTATTTACTGCACCAGAGATATGGTACACTATGTACAGTATTTACTGCACCTGGATATTGTACAAAATGTAGAGTATTTACTATACCAGCGAAAGGTACAATATGTCGAGTACTTACTACAAAAGGGAAAGGGTACACTATGTAGAGTATTTACTGAACCAGGGATAGAGTACACTATGTAGACTATTTATTGCATCAGGGTTAGGGTACAGTCTTT
>NW_013733505.1:0-241 GCF_000517525.1 Limulus polyphemus | reverse complement strand
CAAGGTAAAGTTATTTCTTATAGAATTAAAAAGGTAGCAGCAAGTAAAAAAAAAACAGGCTGGCTCACAAAGAGTATAAGAGATAAAATTAAAGAAAAATATCATAAATTCAAGAAATTTAAATTAACTGATATGAAAGGAGATTTAGAAGAAAATTGATGAAACAGGAAATTAGGACATCAAAAGGATGTATGTGAAAAGATTGACTGAAATTGTAAAAATGAACAGTAAGAATTTCTTT
>NW_013733504.1:0-241 GCF_000517525.1 Limulus polyphemus | reverse complement strand
AATAATAATGTAATAAACCAGATAATACTATATTCTGGGTATCATTGTAATAATAATGTAATAAACCAGATAATACTATATTCTGGTTATCAACTTAATGATAATGTAATAACTAGATAAGACTATATTTTGGTTATTGTTGCAACAATGATAATGCAATGATTTGATAAGACTATAATCCGGTTATCATTGTAATAATAATGTAATAAACCAGATAATACTATATTCTGGTTATCATTGT
>NW_013733503.1:0-241 GCF_000517525.1 Limulus polyphemus | reverse complement strand
CCTAGGTGTATATATATATAGAGAGAGAGAGAGACACACACACAAATAGTGGATAAGAAAACAGAAGGGATTTTTTTTAAGTATAGAATATTTTAAAGACAAGAATAAAACAAATTATTCACAGAACATAAACTCACAGTTGAATATCCCTCTCCAATACACGTTTATTTTGTTTGTAATTTCGCGCAAAGCTACACGAGGGCTATCTGCGCTAGCCGTCCCTAATTTAGCAGTTTAAGAC
>NW_013733502.1:0-241 GCF_000517525.1 Limulus polyphemus | reverse complement strand
ACACAGTAGTAGATGACACAAAATATTGTCACTGATGTTTAATACTTAATCTCTAAAGCTGGCATTAGCGTCAAAGTGAAACAAGGGATTGTACGATAAGTAATCTTCGTACGAGCTCACTTTTACCGGTCAATATTCAACTAATGTTTAATATTACTTTGTCTTACACAGTAGTAGATGACACAAAAAATTGTCACGGATGTTTAATACTTAATCTCTAAAGCTGGCGTTAGCGTCGAAG
>NW_013733501.1:0-241 GCF_000517525.1 Limulus polyphemus | reverse complement strand
ATGAACTTTGAACTATCCTCTATCTACTTATACCAAGATACATCTCTTGTATTTGGTTCTAAACCTAACAGTGTATAAAGGATTTATAATGTACAGCTACAATAATGTGAACTTTGAACTATCCTCTATCTATTTACATCAAGATACATCTCTTGTATTTGGTTCTAAATCTAACAGTGTGTAGAGGATTTATAATGTACAACTACAATAATGTGAACTTTGAACTATCCTCTATCTACAT
>NW_013733500.1:0-241 GCF_000517525.1 Limulus polyphemus | reverse complement strand
TTTTAAAACCGTTTGTGTTTGTATTGTCTCATCACATTTGGTGGGTTAAATGTTTTTGAAACCGTTTGTGTTTGTATTGTCTCATTACATTTAGTGGGTTAACTGGTTTTGAAAACTTTTGTGTTTATATTGTCTCATTACATTTGGTGGGTTAAATGGTTTTAAAACCGTTTGTGTTTGTATTTTCTCATCACATTTGGTGGGTTAAATGGTTTTAAAACCGTTTGTGTTTGTATTGTAT
>NW_013733499.1:0-241 GCF_000517525.1 Limulus polyphemus | reverse complement strand
AAAGAATTAAAATTAACTAAATTTTCTTTGCCTAATATCATAAATAAGCTAATGAGAAATACAAATAACATATTGAATATTTAGTTTTTAACTTTAACCTTAACTTTTGGTAAAAGAAACTACAATTAAAATTGATTTCTACTATTTTCACATTACAATATTCAAAAAAATTTTTTTACTACTTTTTCCCCTAAACTTAATTTTGCTTCTATAGAATTTTTTTTAATGACTATTTTCCTTG
>NW_013733498.1:0-241 GCF_000517525.1 Limulus polyphemus | reverse complement strand
GCCATATATATATATATCGATGTGAATTTTTAATCAGTAGTTTTTATTTACCATAAATATATCGATGTGAATGTTTAATAAGAAGTTTTTTTACAATATATATATATATATATATATCAGTGTGAATTTTTAATAAGAAGTTTTAATTTACCATATATATTTATATATATATGTGTATCGTTGTAAATGTTTACTCAGAAGTTTTTATATAACATATATATATATATATATATATCGATGT
>NW_013733497.1:0-241 GCF_000517525.1 Limulus polyphemus | reverse complement strand
TAATAATTGATAGATAATTATAATTTTATAATTATAACGAAATAATTGTAAATTAATTTTTCACTCAATTATTTTGAAGTGAATTAACCTAATAAAGGAAAGTACTAGTTGCCTTGTTCGTGTGATTTCCTTACCTTAATATGTGCTAAATATCTGAATCGAAAATATAAATAATACCCAAGTCGTAGCTTTAGGGACGGCTAGCGCAGATAGCCCTCGTGTAGCTTTGCGCGAAATACAT
>NW_013733496.1:0-241 GCF_000517525.1 Limulus polyphemus | reverse complement strand
TATATATATATATGTTAAATAAAAACTTTTGATGTAACATTCACAACCATATATATATATATAAATGGTAAATAGAAACTTGTGATTAAACACTTACAACGATATATACATATAGGGTAAATAAAACTTCTGATTAATCATTTACAACGATATATATATATATATGGTAAATAAAAATTTTAGATTAAATAGTTACAAGGACATATTTATATACATGGTAAATAAAAACTTGTAATTAAAC
>NW_013733495.1:0-241 GCF_000517525.1 Limulus polyphemus | reverse complement strand
AAACTGATGTGTCGAATCTGAGAAAGCTGACTTTTGAAAACCACTTCTAGTTACAAACGTTTTTATTCTTATATGGCTGTGTGTGGTAATGGATCATGAATGGTACAATCCCAGTTAAAATACTTCCATCTGCGTTCGTTTTTGTGCCTCACAAATGTTCCATATGTGACATAATATTCACGAAAAATGACGTCATCATTCTACATGTTTATATCAACATTTATTTGCTTCATATAAAAAA
>NW_013733494.1:0-241 GCF_000517525.1 Limulus polyphemus | reverse complement strand
AAGACTTGGACGTAAATGTTTATTTTCAAGTTTTTTTTTGTTTCTTTTTCTTCTGCAAAAGTACACCATCAGAAGCTTTTTATCCAATAATACTTGTCAAGTCGTTATTTTAGGCCTATTACATTTTTGTAACATTATATTTTTCATCACCCCCCCCCCCCCCCACTTTAAGGATTTTACAGAATTATAAAAATGTGTAATATTTCAACCGCGCTATATTATATTGCCAGAGCTTTTCAGG
>NW_013733493.1:0-241 GCF_000517525.1 Limulus polyphemus | reverse complement strand
GATCTAAGTTATTCTGTACGTTGGTCTCATAAAAATCTGAATAAGCGCTTTGGTGGTCATATGTTCGTGGACATCTTGGTCGACTTGAATTAATAAATGGGGGTAAAAATGACAACGAACTAAGTGAAATATATTGTTGTGAAGTTCCCAAAACAGATTTTGATCCTTGCTTAATTGAGTTATTTTGAATGAGATTCTGACATTTACTTGAGACTTTAGGAAATTTCTCTGATGTATGAAT
>NW_013733492.1:0-241 GCF_000517525.1 Limulus polyphemus | reverse complement strand
CTAGGTGATAGTTGTACATATGAGGGTAATTATGTGTTTTAAACATAATCTAGGTGTTAGTTGTGTCCATATGAGAGTCATTATGTGTTTTAAACATAATTTAGGTGATAATTATCCATATCAGGCTTACTGTGTGTTTGAAACATAATTTAGGTGATAATTGTGTCCATAAGAGAGTCATTATGTGTTTTAAACATAGTCTAGGTGATAGTTGCGTCCATATCAGGCTTATTGTGTGTTA
>NW_013733491.1:0-241 GCF_000517525.1 Limulus polyphemus | reverse complement strand
AATATATGAAATTATTATAAGAGTCAACAAGTCCATTGTTCGTAATAAAACACTGGTTCGTATAGGGTTGTGTCATTTCATATATTACATTTTTAACAGTGTTTTACTAAGAACAATGGACTTGTTGACTCTTAATCTGTTAAAAATGTAACATATGAAATGAAACGAACCAGTGTTTTTCTAGTAACAATGGCCTTGTTGACGCTTATACTGTTAAAAATGTAATATATGAAATGACACG
>NW_013733490.1:0-241 GCF_000517525.1 Limulus polyphemus | reverse complement strand
CTAAAAGTTCAGTCGGATACTACAAATTTAACAATATCTTATCGAGTTGAAGACTGAAAGTTCAGTCGGATACTACCAATTTAACAATATCTTATCGAGTTGAAGACTAAAAGTTCAGTCGGATACTACAAATTTAACAATATCTTATCGAGTTGAAGACTGAAAGTTCAGTCGGATACTCCCAATTTACCAATATCTTATCGAGTTGAAGACTGAAAGTTCAGCCGGATACTACTAATTT
>NW_013733489.1:0-241 GCF_000517525.1 Limulus polyphemus | reverse complement strand
TGTATTAAACCAACGTAAGAGAATGTTTTCCAATAAAATGTACGGATCAAGCCAAAATGGGGAAAGTCAATTTATAAAAGTGTAGATATTCAAACCGTGTTGCTGGGTTTTATAACTAACACAAATTTTCAGCATTGTGGTAAAGTAACAAATATGCATTAAAGGGCAACATTAGATCTGTATTGATTGACTCAGAGTAAAACTTCTTCCAACATTGGATCTGTATTGATTGACTCAGAGT
>NW_013733488.1:0-241 GCF_000517525.1 Limulus polyphemus | reverse complement strand
GAAAGGGTCAGGTTCAAGTGACCTCTTCCTCTCTCTTGTACTATTGTTGATTTAGGTTCTTTGGAATATAGATATGAATACGAGATGAGGGCCAGAGTAAACCGCACTTACCATGAACTCTTCGTCTATGTTGGGTTTAATATAAGAGATAGTATATTTAACACAAATACAGAACTCTGTAATCCATGGCGAAATGTTCAACATACATTTACACACTTCATTAGTTCCAATACATACACAC
>NW_013733487.1:0-241 GCF_000517525.1 Limulus polyphemus | reverse complement strand
CAAACAGTAAACGAATCTGTTAAATATATTCTAGTACTCTAGTTAAAACTCATTGTACACCTTGGTTTGAAAGACAGTGTAAACAGTAGCGAATCTGTTAAACATATTCTAGTACTCTAGTTAAAACTCATTGTACACCTTGGTTTGAAATACAGTGCAAACAGTAAAGAACCTGTTAAAAGTATTCTAGTACTCTAGTTAAAACTCATTGTACACCTTGGTTTGAAATACAGTGCAAACA
>NW_013733486.1:0-241 GCF_000517525.1 Limulus polyphemus | reverse complement strand
ATAACAACTTATACAATAGCCTCGAGTCACTCAGTTTTACTCTTGATTAGGTAATATCTTATAGAGTAACCCTGAGTAACTTAGCTTTACTCTTGATTAGGTAATATCTTATACAGTAGCCCCCAAGTAACTCAGTTTTACTCTTGATTAGGTAATATGTTATACATTAGCTTCCGAGTAACTCAGCTTTACTCTTGATTAGGTATTATCTTATACAGTAGCCCAGAGTAACTTAGCTTTA
>NW_013733485.1:0-241 GCF_000517525.1 Limulus polyphemus | reverse complement strand
TTACTAATGTATCAGAGACACCACCTTACTAATGTATTACAGACACTACCTTACTAATGTATCAGAGACAACACCTTACTAATGTATTACAGACACTACCTTACTAATGTATTACAGACACTACCTTACTAATGTATTACAGAAACCTTACTAATGTATTACAGACATTCCCTTACTAATGTATTACAGACACTACCTTACTAATGTATTACAGACACTACCTTACTATTGTATTACAGAC
>NW_013733484.1:0-241 GCF_000517525.1 Limulus polyphemus | reverse complement strand
ATTAAAAGACAGGTTTAGTATTGTTTCGGTTTTATTGAAAGACGAGTTCAGTATTGTTTTAATTGATATTGTAAGACAGGTTCAGCATTGTTTCGCTTCTCATTAAAAGATGTGTTCAGTATTGTTTTAATTGATATTGTAAGTCAGGTTCAGCATTGTTTCGGTTCTTGTTATAAGACAGATTCAGCATTGTTTCAGTTCTTGTTATAAGACATGTTCATTATTGTTTCGGTTATTATTA
>NW_013733483.1:0-241 GCF_000517525.1 Limulus polyphemus | reverse complement strand
CTACATAACCAGTAATAATAATCTAACAAAACTATAACCAACTATTAGCTACATAACCTGTAATAATAATCTAACAAAACTGTAAACAACTATTAGTTACATAACCAGTAATAATAATCTAACAAAACTGTAACCAACTATTAGCTACATAACCAGTAATAATAATCTAACTAAACTGTAACCAACTATTAGCTACATAACCAGTAACAATAATCTAACAAAACTATAACCAACTATTAGT
>NW_013733482.1:0-241 GCF_000517525.1 Limulus polyphemus | reverse complement strand
TATAAACCATGTAATCAGCATATAATAATCATGTAATAACTCTATAATAACCCATGATATTTTGTTTGTTGTCTTTTGTATCATAATATATGTATAAGCTTAGGTTGTAAGAGTTATATATATAACCATATATGTACCAGGGTAATTTTCACTGATGTAGAGAGATGGAGAGAATGAGTTCCTTTTGTTATTCATAGCAAAATTCTTGTTCCCCTCCATTCTTCGGAAGAAATGAAGCAAA
>NW_013733481.1:0-241 GCF_000517525.1 Limulus polyphemus | reverse complement strand
GTAGAAGATAATTCAACAGGTTTATAACCTAATACTTGACTATACCTACCATATTGGACTGTAGAAGATAATTCAACATATATATATAACCTAATACTTGACTAAATCCACCAGGTTGGATTGTAGAAGACTAATTCAACACGTTTATAATCTAATACTTGACTAAATCCACCAGGTTGAATTGTAGAAGATAATTCAACATATACATATGACCTAATACTTGACTAAACCTACCATATTG
>NW_013733480.1:0-241 GCF_000517525.1 Limulus polyphemus | reverse complement strand
TAGGTAAACGGGTGCAGAAAGTTGTTGTACGTGACAGTATATAGTGAATAGGTAAACGGGGTGCAGAAAGTTGTACGTGACAGTATATAGTGAACAGGTAAACAGGGTGTAGAAGGTTGTTGTATATGACAGTATATAGTGAACAGGTAAACAGGGTGTAGAAGGTTGTTGTATATGACAGTATATAGTGAACAGGTAAACAGGGTGTAGAAGGTTGTTGTATATGACAGTATATAGTGAA
>NW_013733479.1:0-241 GCF_000517525.1 Limulus polyphemus | reverse complement strand
TACATAGTTGTGTCCGTCTTTCTACATAGTGTGTTCGTCTTTCTATATAGTGTGTCCGTCTTTGTACATAGTGTGTTCGTCTTTGTACATAGTGTGTCCGTCTTTGACACAGTGTGTGTCTGTCTTTCTACATAGTGTGTCCGTCTTTCTACATAGTTGTGTCCGTCTTTGTAGATAGTTGTGTCCGTCTTTCTACATAGTGTGTTCGTCTTTGACACAGTGTGTGTGTCTTTGTACATAG
>NW_013733478.1:0-241 GCF_000517525.1 Limulus polyphemus | reverse complement strand
AATTGTTGAAACGGCATTGAGCTTACAACCAATTCCAAGTTACCACTTCCAATTGTTGAAACGGCATTGAGCTTACAACCAAGTTTACCTTACCTGATAGACAAACATGGTCAACCCTTACCGATAGACAAGTCACTTCTAAATTAAGCTGTATTTAATTAGATATATGCATATTATAAATTAGCATTATTATACACATTGTAAGTCAAAAACGATCCACACATCAACTTTTATCAAATTT
>NW_013733477.1:0-241 GCF_000517525.1 Limulus polyphemus | reverse complement strand
CTTCTAGACCATCAATACTAAAGTACACACTATACGGACTTCTGGACCATCAATACTAAAGTACACTCTATACGGAGTTCTGGACCATCAATACTAAAGTACACACTATACGGACTTCTAGACCATCAATACTAAAGTACACACTATACGGACTTCTGGACCATCAATACTAAAGTACACACTATACGGACTTCTATACCATCAATACTAAAGTACACTTTATTCGGATTCCTGGACTATC
>NW_013733476.1:0-241 GCF_000517525.1 Limulus polyphemus | reverse complement strand
GTGAAGAAAGAAGACAGAGAATAGCATTGCGGGTTAATTTTAGTTGTAGAGAAAGAAGACAGAGAATAGCATTGCGGGTTAATTTTAGTTGTGAAGAAAGAAGAGAGAGAATAGCATTGCGGGTTAATTTTAGTTGTGGAGAAAGAAGACAGAGAATAGCATTGCGGGTTAATTTTAGTTGTGCAGAAAGAAGACAAGAAGAGCATTGCAGGTTAATTTTAGTTGTGGAAAAAGAAGACAG
>NW_013733475.1:0-241 GCF_000517525.1 Limulus polyphemus | reverse complement strand
TTCAAAATAGGCGAGCTTCGATTTTTGTTTTTTTCCTTCAGGTATAATAAACAAAATAAGGGCTTTAAATATAAGATTATTCAACCCAAGTCACCTCATCTAACAGATCATGACGTCTTATTACAAAATAAACCCAACCTATTGGATTATGTTTACTCTGAATGAACAAAAGTTCTATTTTATCAAGCTTTTGACGCAACATGATACGTTTTCGTTAATGTTATAATGTCTCAGTTTTGAA
>NW_013733474.1:0-241 GCF_000517525.1 Limulus polyphemus | reverse complement strand
ACGTTACAGCACTAATAAGACATTAAGTCCACGTTACGGCAGTAATAAGACATTAACTCCTCGTTACGGCAGTTATAAGACATTAACTCCTCGTTACGGCAGTAATAAGACATTAACTCCTCGTTACGGCAGTAATAAGACATTAACTCCACGTTACGGCACTAATAAGACATTAACTCCACGTTACAGCACTAATAAGACATTAAGTCCACGTTACGGCAGTAATAAGACATTAACTCCT
>NW_013733473.1:0-241 GCF_000517525.1 Limulus polyphemus | reverse complement strand
AAGAGATTAAGATATCCAAGTACTCTGTAATTATTGAACAAGAGATTAAGATATCCAAGTACTCTGTAATTACTGAACGAGAGATTAAGATATCCAAGTACCCTGTAATTATTGAACGAGAGATTAAGATATCCAAGTACTCTGTAATTATTGAACGAGAGATTAAGATATCCAAGTACTCTGTAATTATTGAACGAGAGATTAAGATATCCAGGTACTCTGTAATTATTGAACGAGAGAT
>NW_013733472.1:0-241 GCF_000517525.1 Limulus polyphemus | reverse complement strand
ATCTATTGTTCAAGTTCTGTGTATTGTAAAATAGAAACAATATATATATCTGTTGTTCAAGTTCTGTGTATTGTAAAATAGAAACTATATATATCTATTGTTCAAGTTCCGTGTATTGTAAAATAAAAACAATATATATCTATTGTTCAAGTTCTGTGTATTGTAAAATAAAAACAATATATATATCTATTGTTCAAGTTCTGTGTATTGTAAAATAAAAACAATATATATATATATCTAG
>NW_013733471.1:0-241 GCF_000517525.1 Limulus polyphemus | reverse complement strand
AGTAAAACAATAATGAACAAAGAGTTCAACAATATTCAACAAAGAGTAAAACAATAATCAACTAACAGTAAAACAATAATCAACTAACAGTAAAACAATAATCAACAAACAGTAAAACAATAATGAACAATGAGTAAAACAATAATCAACCAGCAGTAAAACAATCATTAACTAACAGTAAAACAATAATCAACTAACAGTAAAACAATAATCAACAAACAGTAAAACAATAATGAACAAA
>NW_013733470.1:0-241 GCF_000517525.1 Limulus polyphemus | reverse complement strand
GTCTGACACTAAGGTAATGTAAGTCCACAAGGTAAAGTCACGCTGGTCGTGACACTAAGGTAATGTAAGTCCACAAGGTAAGGTCATGCTGGTCCTGACACTAAGGTAAGGTAAGTCCACACTGTAAGGACATGCTGGTCTGACACTAAGGTAATGTAAGTCCACAAGGTAAGGTCATGCTGGTCCTGACACTAAGGTAATGTAAGTCCACAAGGTAAGGTCATGCTGGTCCTGACACTTA
>NW_013733469.1:0-241 GCF_000517525.1 Limulus polyphemus | reverse complement strand
ACAAATTGTTTCCATTGTTAATTGCACAAAATGTTTTCATTGTTAACCGCACAAAATGTTTTTATTGTTAACCGCACAAATTGTTTCCATTGTTAACCGCACAAAATGTTTCCATTGTTAATTGTACAAAATGTTTTCATTGTTAATTGTACAAAATGTTTTCATTGTTAACCGCACAAATTGTTTCCTTTGTTAATCGCACAGAATGTTTTCATTGTTAATCGCACAAGTTGTTTCCACT
>NW_013733468.1:0-241 GCF_000517525.1 Limulus polyphemus | reverse complement strand
TAACCTCGTCCTGCTGATAAGATAGGTCAGTAGTGATACTACAACACCTCATAGCTAACCTCGTCCTGCTGATAAGATGGGTCAGTAGTGATGCTACAACACCTCATAGCTAACCTCGTCCTGCTGATAAGATAGGTCAGTAGTAATACTACAACACCTCATAGCTAACCTCGTCCTGCTGATAAAATGGGTCAGTAGTGATGCTACAATGCCTCATAGCTAACCTCGTCCTGCTGATAAG
>NW_013733467.1:0-241 GCF_000517525.1 Limulus polyphemus | reverse complement strand
TGTAACCGTATCTGTTTCTAACTTTAGGTAATTTTTAGAAGATAAGAAGTTTTTTTTTATTGAATTCATTTTATTGCTTTATTCGTTCATTGTATATTCTTTAAATAAATTATCTGTAAAGATTGTTTGAGTTGTTTGTACCTTTCCCTACCCTCACGCAAAAATTTGAGGTTGATGTTGGCTATAAACATTATTCTGTAGAAGATGCATAGCCACATTTACGTTTATTATATACTAAACC
>NW_013733466.1:0-241 GCF_000517525.1 Limulus polyphemus | reverse complement strand
GAATACTCAGTAGTGTACGATGTACGTGCGTCACGAAAAGTATACTCAGTAGTGTACGGTGTACGTGCGTCACGAAAAGTATACTCAGTAGTGTACGGTGTACGTGCGTCACGAAAAGTATACTCAGTAGTGTACGGTGTACGTGCGTCACGAAAAGTATACTCAGTTGTGTACGGTGTACGTGCGTCACGAAAAGAATACTCAGTAGTGTACGGTGTACGTGCGTCACGAAAAGTATACT
>NW_013733465.1:0-241 GCF_000517525.1 Limulus polyphemus | reverse complement strand
AAAATAAGGTCAATGCCTTCCTCATGAATACCGTAAGATGCTGCACATTCACTACATCCTGTCCAGAGGACTTTTTACTAAAAAACATGAGGTCCCAACGGAAATGGCTGTGGTATTTAATCTTACATTATTTGTTGAACTTTTGAACGAGAAAATAAAGAAGAAGAGAGACTACAGCAGTGGTTGTAGGAGAAAGAAAAGAAACAAGAAAATAGATTACAGCAGTAGTTGGAGGAGAAAT
>NW_013733464.1:0-241 GCF_000517525.1 Limulus polyphemus | reverse complement strand
ATAAATAGGAGATTAAAAGTACAAATTGTAATATATCTACAAAAAACATTCAACCGACCAAAACTGAATGGATAAACGGTTGTTATTTAAAATGGGAAAGTTTCCTTTGATCAGCTTCATAACAAAGCAGCCTGCAGCTAGAACTTTAAAGTCACTCAAAGATATTGTATGACCAGACGATTAGAAGCGTATATGGACAGTAGAGGTACAAAGAAATGTTACTTTGTGGCCAACATTCTTG
>NW_013733463.1:0-241 GCF_000517525.1 Limulus polyphemus | reverse complement strand
TGTCACATGTCGTTCTACAGTAAAGTTAAATAAACCTAACTTGTCACATGTAACTCTACTGTAAAATTACATAAACTTGACTTGTCACATGTCACTCTCCTGTTAAGTTACATAAACTTGACTTGTCACATGTAACTCTCCTGTAAAGTTACATAAACCTGACATGTCATATGTCACTCTCCTGTAAAGTTACTTAAAATTGACTTGTTACATGTCATTCTCCTGTAAAATTACATAAACT
>NW_013733462.1:0-241 GCF_000517525.1 Limulus polyphemus | reverse complement strand
ACGAACGATACTAGCTATAGCGTCAGTTTTAATCCAGTCGGTCTTAAACAAACACTTGTAGATATGTTGTAAATATATGAGTTAATTAAAAAACTGACTGCAGAATAAAGTCAACAGTGGGTGATAGAACGATACTAGCTATTAGGTCCTGTTTAATCCAGTCGGACATAAGGAAACATATGTAGATATGTTGTAAATAATGAGTTAATAAACACATTGTCTGCAGACTAAAGTCAACAGT
>NW_013733461.1:0-241 GCF_000517525.1 Limulus polyphemus | reverse complement strand
ATATATATATATAGTAAATAAAAACTTACTTTTAAAAATTCACATCGCTGTATATATATATATGTATGGTAAATTAAAACTTCAGATTAAACATTCTCAACGATATACATATATATATGTATATATATGGTAAAAAAAAACTTTTGTTTAAAAATTCACATCGATATATATATATATGGTAAATCAAAACTTTTGTTTAAAATTCACATCGATATACATATATATGGTTACAAATTCGATG
>NW_013733460.1:0-241 GCF_000517525.1 Limulus polyphemus | reverse complement strand
ATGTATTATATCAGTTACTAGAACATATTAACCCATTCTAATGTATGAAATGTATTATACCAATCACTACAATACATGTAACATTCTAATATGTGTCCATCTATTATATCAATTACTACAACACATATAACATTCTATTTTGTGTCCATGTATTATATCAATTACTACTACACATATAACATTCTATTTTGTGTCCATGTATTATATCAATTATACATCACACAAACATCATAATGTATGT
>NW_013733459.1:0-241 GCF_000517525.1 Limulus polyphemus | reverse complement strand
CGGCGCTGCTGTATGTCAGTGCTAGCATATTTGTCTATATTAAACAATTAACGGACTAAGTCAGTGAACTACCAATGAACCAAAATTAGGCCTACGTTTAACTCCTCTGGGTATATAGCGACCTCTATTACATTTAGCTAAAAGGTAAAATCATCCTTTTATTGTCCAAGCCGGATTTATTCGAACCACTACAAGCCGTTTTCTTCAGACTTTCCCAGATCTTCTTATCAGCACTTTGTTT
>NW_013733458.1:0-241 GCF_000517525.1 Limulus polyphemus | reverse complement strand
GGTACAACTTAAGAAGAGACTAGGCCTGTATATACGTGTTATGAGGTCCTAGGTACAACTTAAGAAGAGACTAGGCCTGTATCTAGTCATTATCTATGTCATTACAAGTATATAATCTTGTTTTTCAGAGGGTTGATCTATGTCATTACAAGTATATATATAATTTTGTTTTATAGAGGGTTGATCTATGTCATTACAAGTATATAATCTTGTTTTTCAGAGGGTTGATCTATGTCATTAC
>NW_013733457.1:0-241 GCF_000517525.1 Limulus polyphemus | reverse complement strand
TACACGACTTGTAGTATACCAATATACACGACTTGTAGTATACCAATATACATGACTTGTAGTATACCAATATACATGACTTGTAGTATACCAATATACATGACTTGTAGTATACTAATATACATGACTCGTAGTATACCAATATACATGACTTGTAGTATACCAATAGACATGACTTGTAGTATACCAATATACATAACTTGTAGTATATCAATATACATGACTTGTAGTATACCAATAT
>NW_013733456.1:0-241 GCF_000517525.1 Limulus polyphemus | reverse complement strand
CATTTAGTCCAGTGACGGCTGTACCTGAATCATGGGTGTCTCTCACCTGGACATTTAGTCCAGTGACGGCTATACCTGAATCATGGGTGTCTCTCACCTGGACATTTAGTCCAGTGACGGATATACCTGAATCATGGGTGTCTCTCACCTGGACGTTTAGTCCAGTGACGGATATACCTGAATCATGGGTGTCTCTCACCTGGACGTTTAGCCCAGTGACGGCTATACCTGAATCATGGGT
>NW_013733455.1:0-241 GCF_000517525.1 Limulus polyphemus | reverse complement strand
AAGAAAGATTTAGTCACTAAGGGAAAAAAACATTTCATATTCGTCTAATTTGTTTTAACAACATGGCGTGTGGGGAACAATCAAGAAAGATTTAGTCACTAGGGAAAAAAACTTTTATATTCCATAATTGGTTTTAACAACATGGCGTGTGGGGAACAATCAAGAAAGATTTAGTCACTAGGAAAAAAACTTTCATATTCATCTAATTTGTTTTAACAACATGGCGTATGGGGAACAATCA
>NW_013733454.1:0-241 GCF_000517525.1 Limulus polyphemus | reverse complement strand
GTTATCTCCTGACAACAGTCTGAACCGACGTAATTGGTAACTGTTCTCCTCTAAGAACACTTTAGACATAGATATCTGGTATTATCTTCTAACAACACCTTTGAACAGATGAGGTCACTGTTATCTCCTGACAACAGTCTGAACCGACGTAATTGGTAACTGTTCTCCTCTAAGAACACTTTAGACATAGATATCTGGTATTATCTTCTAACAACACTTTGAACAGACATAGTTGGTCACT
>NW_013733453.1:0-241 GCF_000517525.1 Limulus polyphemus | reverse complement strand
GTTAATAATGTCATATGATAGTAATGGTATTTTGTTAATAATATCACATGATAATAATGATATAATTTAATAATGTCCCATGATAGTAATGATATTTTTTAATAATGTCACATGATAGTAATGATATTTTGTTAATAATATCACATGATAGTAATGATATTTTGTTAATAATATCATATGATAGTAATGATATTTTGTTAATAATATCATATGATAGTAATGATAATTTGTTAATAATATC
>NW_013733452.1:0-241 GCF_000517525.1 Limulus polyphemus | reverse complement strand
CCGTCTGAGCTGAGCTGAAAAAACAACAAAACCACTCCTGTATAATGTAACACACACACACATTTGTTATTAGGCTCTTGTTTAGGTTTCATGTGAAGAAAAGCTGTAGCAAAGTAAAGATTTGAAGCGTTCGGTCCGTTGTTGTTAATGAAATCTTTATCGTAGCCTTTAATCAATTGCCATTGAAGTTAACAATAGGAATCTAAAAAACATACCCCCCCCCCCCAAAGAAATGCAGGTA
>NW_013733451.1:0-241 GCF_000517525.1 Limulus polyphemus | reverse complement strand
ACTCTTATACACTCTAAAACACCACTAAGTAACAAGCTACTTAACGACCACACTCTTTATACACTCTAAAACACCACTAAGTAACAAGCTACTTAACGACCACACTCTTTATACACTCTAAAACACCACTAAGTAACAAGCTACTTAACGACCACACTCTTTATACACTCTAAAACACCACTAAGTAACAAGCTACTTAACGACCACACTCTTTATACACTCTAAAACACCACTAAGTAAC
>NW_013733450.1:0-241 GCF_000517525.1 Limulus polyphemus | reverse complement strand
GTTCAATGCTGTCCTCTATTTGCAAATTTTTTTTCACATGCCACAAGCCTTTCACAAGCCAAGTGTCAAATCTGAACCAGTATTACAAGGCTCCTACATAGGCTGGTGCCTCTTCTACCAGCACCTTGGAAAACAAAATAAGGTTCCAGATAGGAGGGCCCCAACTTTGCCCTCTTCTCAAATAGTGGAGGATTTGGTTAGGTTTGAATTTTGTGCAAAGCTACACGAGAGCTATCTGCAC
>NW_013733449.1:0-241 GCF_000517525.1 Limulus polyphemus | reverse complement strand
TAATAATTGATAGATAATTATAATTTTATAATTATAACGAAATAATTGTAAATTAATTTTTCACTCAATTATTTTGAAGTGAATTAACCTAATAAAGGAAAGTACTAGTTGCCTTGTTCGTGTGATTTCCTTACCTTAATATGTGCTAAATATCTGAATCGAAAATATAAATAATACCCAAGTCGTAGCTTTAGGGACGGCTAGCGCAGATAGCCCTCGTGTAGCTTTGCGCGAAATACAT
>NW_013733448.1:0-241 GCF_000517525.1 Limulus polyphemus | reverse complement strand
AAACATATACAAAAGCAGACTCATGAAGCAAGAGTTGTTATAACACATACAAAAACTTACCAAGAGGAGCTGTTGTAACAACAAATACAAAAACACTTATGAAGTAAGATTGTTTTAATAACACATACAAAAACTTAAAAAGAAAAGAAGTTTTTGCAATAAAACCTATAAAAGCAGACTCATGAAGCAAGACTGTTGTAATAATACATACAAAAGTAGACTCAAAGTAAGACTGTTGTAA
>NW_013733447.1:0-241 GCF_000517525.1 Limulus polyphemus | reverse complement strand
CTTTGTCAATTTACATTTAGAACTTTTTTGTTCATCAACTCTGAATGTATAGTGTGAATTGTACAATCTTATTAGTATGTTATGAATCACTAAATACAAAAGTAGATTTTGATGTTATGCAGTTTTGTATCATTCCAATAAATTCTCTCAAGACAGATTTTTAACTGATAATCAAATGTGTTATGTATGAAATGCAAACATCCTCATTCACATATCCTTGAATGGATGGGATAGATTTTTT
>NW_013733446.1:0-241 GCF_000517525.1 Limulus polyphemus | reverse complement strand
CGTGAAAGTTCCACTAGTCAGGTATATAAAATTAATACCTTTTGTGACTAAGAGCCCATCTAATACACACCTATAGCTCGTGAAAGTTCCACTAGTCAGGTACATAGAAATAATACCTTATCTAATACACACCTGTATCTCGTGAAAGTTCCACTAGTCAGGTATGTAAAATTAATACCTTATCTAATACACACCTGTAGCTCGTGAAAGTTTCACTAGTCAGGTATATAAAATTAATACC
>NW_013733445.1:0-241 GCF_000517525.1 Limulus polyphemus | reverse complement strand
ATCATTATTTCCATAGTGGCCAAGTAAGTGTTTCATGTTATTTTTTACATAACATTGTAAAATGAACCATGTATCATTATTTCCATAGTGGCCAAGCAAGTGTTTCATGTTATTTTCTACATAACATTGTACAATGAACCATGTATCATTATTTCCATAGTGGCCAAGTAAGTGTTTCATGTTATTTTCTACATAACATTGTAAAATGAACCATGTATCATTATTTCCATAGTGGCCAAGC
>NW_013733444.1:0-241 GCF_000517525.1 Limulus polyphemus | reverse complement strand
AAGGTACTTTTTAACAGAGGTACTACTAAGATACTTTTTAACAGAGGTACTTGTAAGGTACTTTTTGAACAGAGGTACTTGTAAGATACTTTTTTTAAAAGAGGTACTTGTAAGATACTTTTTTAACAGAGGTACTTGTAAGGTACTTTTTGAACAAAGATACTTGTAAGGTACTTTTTTTAAAAGAGGTACTTGTAAGATACTTTTTTAACAGAGATACTTGTAAGATACTTTTTTAAAA
>NW_013733443.1:0-241 GCF_000517525.1 Limulus polyphemus | reverse complement strand
CAGTTGTTATTGTAGTTAATAGTTCAAACACTCTTCGTCCAAAATCCACCACAAAACTATTTCCTATTCTGACGCAAATTCAAGACCACTTAATATATTATTATTAATTGACTGACAGTGGCTTTTGCTGATTCAACTGGGTGGTGGACGTACCATATATTGATACCACTTTTGATCTGCTCGGTTGCATCTTTCTCATAGGTGAGAGGAAGTCTTACAAGTGGAGTATCCTGACCTGTTC
>NW_013733442.1:0-241 GCF_000517525.1 Limulus polyphemus | reverse complement strand
GGTCATTACATAAGGACACTTTACTATATACCCTTACTTTATGTTGGTCATTACATAAGGACACTTTACAATAGACTCTTACCTTATGTTGGTCATTACATAAGACACTTTACTATAGACTCTTACTTTATGTTGGTCATAAAATACTAGGACACTTTACAATAGACACTTACCTTATGTTGGTCATTACATAAGGACACTTTACAATATACCCTTATTTTATGTTGGTCATTACATAAGG
>NW_013733441.1:0-241 GCF_000517525.1 Limulus polyphemus | reverse complement strand
CACTAATATCAGTCTATCTACCTAAACACTAATATCACTCTATGCACCTAAACACTAATATCACTCTATGCACCTAAACACTAATATCACTCTATGCACCTAAACACTAAATATCACTCTGTGTACCTAAACACTAATATCAGTCTATCTACCTAAACACTAATATCAGTCCATCCACCTAAACACTAATATCAGTCCATCTACCTAAACACTAATATCAGTCCATCTACCTAAACACTAA
>NW_013733440.1:0-241 GCF_000517525.1 Limulus polyphemus | reverse complement strand
GTTTATACTCCTGTTGGAGGGATGAAGACACAAGATGTCAGAGTTCTGTTTATACTTCTGTTGGAGGGATGAAGACACAAGATGTCAGAGAGTTCTTGTTTACACTTCTGTTGGAGGGATGAAGACACAAGATGTCAGAGAGTTCTGTTTACACTTCTGTTGGAGGGATGAAAACACAAGATGTCAGAGAGTTCTGTTTACACTCCTTTTGGAGGGATGAAGACACAAGATGTCAGAGTTC
>NW_013733439.1:0-241 GCF_000517525.1 Limulus polyphemus | reverse complement strand
AGAGTTTGGTTACGATAGTAGCTGTATACTGTAGTTTTTAATGTTTGTCTGCTACACTAATGGTATGAAAAATTGGTAATGATAGTAGCTGTGTACTGTAGTTTTCAATGTTTGTCTGCTAGACTAATTGTAAGAGAGTTTGGTTATGATATCAGCTGTATACAGTAGTTTTTAATGTTTGCCTGCTAGACTAATGGTAAGAGAAATTGGTAATGATAGTAGCTGTATACTGTGGTTTTTA
>NW_013733438.1:0-241 GCF_000517525.1 Limulus polyphemus | reverse complement strand
CTCATTATCAATGTTATAAAATAAGGACTAGTTAAACACTGATATTGTTAACTAAATATTACAAAACAAAGTAACATGCTACAATGAGGTGTTGAGTTACACTGATATTGTTAACTAAATTATATAAAACAAGATAGCATGCTACAGCAAGATAGGCTATCTGACAAACTGGACATTTAAAATGCAACATTGTGTATGTAGATTTAATAATCTGGAGTATGTGTAGCAGTGACCTGGTGTA
>NW_013733437.1:0-241 GCF_000517525.1 Limulus polyphemus | reverse complement strand
ACTGGTAGGTTTTTTATTATAGATGTATAGTGGTTGATAGGTCTTTTTACTATAGATAGAGAGTGGCTGATAGGTCTTTTATTACAGATGGATTGTGGCTGGTAAGTCTTTTATTACAGATGGATAGTGGCTTGTAGGTCTTTTATTATAAAGGATAGTGGCTGATATGTTTTACATTATAAATGGATAGTGGCTGGTAGGTCTTTTATTATGGATGGATAGTGACTGGTAGGTCTTTTAT
>NW_013733436.1:0-241 GCF_000517525.1 Limulus polyphemus | reverse complement strand
ACATTTTCTTGATAATCGATCCAGGAGATGTGTCTACAGAAGATAATGGAGGATACTCTGCTTGGATGAGCGTGGTAAAGGGGGTATGACTGCTTCACTATTTGACGTGAACACTGAGTGGTACTGTTCGGCCAGCACCGTAGCGGCTTCTGAATCAGTCTCAGTTAGGCCGAAAGGACCAGAGAGTTGGGACACACCTGCTCGTGCTTTCTTTTTGGATGAGACGAAACGATATAGCTGT
>NW_013733435.1:0-241 GCF_000517525.1 Limulus polyphemus | reverse complement strand
AGAAGTCGAAGAATTGTAAACAGAAAGAATACGTATAACAAAGAAATATAAGTTAATAATTGTAAACAGAAAGAATACGTTTAATAAAGAAAGAGAAGTGGAAGAATTGTAAACAGAAATAATACGTTTAATAAAGAAAGTGAAGTTGAAGAATTGTAAACAGAAAGAATACGTTTAATAAAGAAAGAGAAGTGGAAAAATTGTAAACAGAAAGAATACGTTTAATGAAGAAAGTGAAGTT
>NW_013733434.1:0-241 GCF_000517525.1 Limulus polyphemus | reverse complement strand
GTTTACTCAGAAGTTTTTATTTACCAAATATATATATATCGATGTGAATTTTTAAACAGAAGTTTTTATTTAACATATATATATATCGATGTGAATTTTTACAGAAGTTTTTATTTACCATATATATATGAGCATCGTTGTAAATGTTTACTCAGAAGTTTTAATTAACCATGTATATGTATATCGTTGAGAATGTTTAATCAGTAGTTTTATTTACCATATATATATATGTATATCGATG
>NW_013733433.1:0-241 GCF_000517525.1 Limulus polyphemus | reverse complement strand
GGGAAAACCAGTGTTTACTATGTAACTGTAGCCATAGTTTGTAATATGATATATATATATAGGGGAAACCAGTGTTTAGTATGTGACTGTAGGTATAGCTTATAATATGATATATATAGGGAAAACAAGTGTTTAGTATGTGACTGTAGCCATAGTTTATGATATGATATATATAGGGAAAACCAGTGTTTAGTATGTGACTGTAGCCATAGTTTGTAATATGATATATATATATATATAT
>NW_013733432.1:0-241 GCF_000517525.1 Limulus polyphemus | reverse complement strand
TATAATTCTGTATATTATATCTTATTACAAGTTTATATATATTGCTGTATTAGTTCCATGTATCGCCACTAGGAGTTGCGATGTAGTGTTCTACATGTCTCTATACAAATACAACGTATCATCTATTTTTATGTAGTAACAAGCCCTTATAATTCTGTATATTATATCTTATTACAAGTTTATATATATTGCTGTATTAGTTCCATGTTTCGCCACTAGGAGTTGCGATGCAGTGTTCGGT
>NW_013733431.1:0-241 GCF_000517525.1 Limulus polyphemus | reverse complement strand
AGATTACCGCTCACCATGATTTAATGGTGCTATGGATACCGTTATATATATATATAGTAGATTACCGCTCACCATGATTTAATGGTACTATGGATACTGTTATATATATAGTAGATTACCGCTGACCATGATTTAATGTTACTATGGATACTGTTATATATAGTAGATTACCGCTGGCCATGATGTAATGGTGCTATGGATACTGTTATATATAGTAGATTACTGTTGACCATGATGTAAT
>NW_013733430.1:0-241 GCF_000517525.1 Limulus polyphemus | reverse complement strand
GTGGTAAATAACAATCCACAATTCCAACAACCATCTTAAACACTAACTCATTCCAAACGGTAGATAGTGGTAAATAACAATTCCAACAACCATCTTAAACATTAGCTTATTCCAAACGGTAGATAGTGGTAAATAACAATTCCAACAACCATCTTAAACACTAGCTCATTCCAAAAGGTAGATAGTGGTAAATAACAATCCACAATTCCAACAACCATCTTAAACACTAACTCATTCCAAA
>NW_013733429.1:0-241 GCF_000517525.1 Limulus polyphemus | reverse complement strand
ATTAATTGTTAGCGTTATTGTTATCAGCGTGTGCTGTATATAACGCGAAAACATCAAATCAACAATGTATTTTAAATGTAACAGTTTAAGCGACGAAGTGTGACTAAGTCTAAAAGCCAATAATACTAAAAATTATGATAAATATAATGTTGTTTGACAATATTTGAACTAGCGAATACATATTATTATCAAAGTGATAATATTTAAAATACTCGTTAGAAAGTTTAAGCACATAGCGTAC
>NW_013733428.1:0-241 GCF_000517525.1 Limulus polyphemus | reverse complement strand
CAACTAACAACAATAGTACATATAACTAACATTTACTGAATATACAAATTATCTTACATACAGCTAACAACAATAGTACATATAACTAACATTTACTGAATATACAAATTATCTTACCTTACAACTAACAACAATAGTACATATAACTAACATTTACTGAATATACAAATTATCTTACCTTCAACTAACAACAATAGTACATATAACTAACATTTACTGAATATACAAATTATCTTACATA
>NW_013733427.1:0-241 GCF_000517525.1 Limulus polyphemus | reverse complement strand
TTAGTCTAAGTTATATATAATCGATATTCCAGTATCTAGAGAGGAGTGATCTTTGTTGTTCAGTAAATGTGTGTTATTGAATAGTAGCTATCCCCATTAGTCTAAGTTATATATAATCTACATTCCTGTTTCTAGAGTGGAGTGATCTTTGTTGTTCAGTAGATATGCCTCATTGAATAGTAGCTATCCCCTCTAGTCTAAGTTATATATATAATCGATATTCCAGTTTCTACAGAGGAGT
>NW_013733426.1:0-241 GCF_000517525.1 Limulus polyphemus | reverse complement strand
GCTATTGTTAACAATACATACATATATATATATATATATATATACACGTAAAAATACCATTTAATTGTCAAATTAGTTTAATAAATGAAATGAAATGTTTTAATTCGTAAGCTTATATAAAAAGATATTTTGTTTGTACAAATATATAGTTCATAGTCTTTATTTCGTCACATTAGCTATCCCAGAAAATAGTTTATACTAATTAGCTACTGGTTATTGCTGTCAACCAAGAATTCAATAA
>NW_013733425.1:0-241 GCF_000517525.1 Limulus polyphemus | reverse complement strand
CATTAAATACCATACCATATAGAGATTGTAGATGTCATTAAATACATACCACATAGAGCTTGTAGATTTCATTAAATACCATACCAGATAGAGCTTGTAGATTTCATTAAATACCATACCAGATAGAGATTGTAGATGTCATTAAATACCATACCACATAGAGCTTGTAGATTTCATTAAATACCATACCAGATAGAGCTTGTAGATTTCATTAAATACCATACCAGATAGAGCTTGTAGA
>NW_013733424.1:0-241 GCF_000517525.1 Limulus polyphemus | reverse complement strand
AAACATTTCTAACCTTGACAAATGATCAGCAAGCTCTCATAAAACAATTCTAACCTTGAAAATGATCAACAAGCTCAATTAAAAACATTCCTAACCTTGACAAATGATCAGCAAGCTCACATAAAAACATTCCTAACCTTGACATATGATAAGCAAGCTCACACATAAAAAACATTTCTAACCTTGACAAATGATCTGCAAGCTCACATAAAAACATTCCTAACCTTGACATATGATCAGA
>NW_013733423.1:0-241 GCF_000517525.1 Limulus polyphemus | reverse complement strand
AAAATACCAGAGTTACTGTGTAGACTGTGGTAACATATAAAATATTTTACACATGAACAAGTACAAGATAATATACCAGAGTTACTGTGTAGACTGTGGTAACATATAAAATATTTTAAACATCAACAAGTACAAGTTAAAATACCAGAGTTACTGTGTAGACTGTGGTAACATATAAAATATTTTACACATCAACAAGTACAAGATAAAATACCAGAGTTACTGTGTAGACTGTGGTAAC
>NW_013733422.1:0-241 GCF_000517525.1 Limulus polyphemus | reverse complement strand
GATTTAGGACGTTACTTTACCTTTAAAACACATTGCTGATTTAGGAAGTTACTTTATCTTTAAAACACATTGTTGGTTAAGGACGTTACTTTACCTTTAAAACACATTGTTGGTTTAGGACGTTACTTTATCTTTAAAACACATTGCTGGTTTAGGACGTTACTTTATCTTTAAAACACATTGTTGGTTTAGGACGTTACTTTATCTTTAAAACACATTGTTGGTTTAGGACGTTACTTTA
>NW_013733421.1:0-241 GCF_000517525.1 Limulus polyphemus | reverse complement strand
CGTAAAGAAAGAGTATTTACACGTAATTTGAAGTCACTTTAAGTAACAAAATATTATCTTAGTGTAAAAGAACTTGGTTATGTTAAACTTATGAAGAAGGAAAAAGACTACGACTTATATTCTTTATTTATAGTAAACAAAGAGTACTTACACGTAATTAGAAATCATTTTGAAAAACTAGATATCATCTTAGTGTACATGGAGTTGGTTGTGTTAAACATATCAAAAAGGAACAAGATTG
>NW_013733420.1:0-241 GCF_000517525.1 Limulus polyphemus | reverse complement strand
TCGCTATATTTGATAAGGTCATCTTATTGGTCGCTGTATTTGATAAAGTCATCTTATTGATCGCTATATTTGATAAAGTCATCTTATTGGTCGCTTTATTTGATAGGGTCTTTAGAAGTGGTAAGTCATATAAGTTGTTAATTAAGAAACAAGTTATGCATACATTTATAACGAAATGAAAAAGGCATTAGGTAAAACAAAATTAGAGATATTGATTTAAGAATAAAAAATGTTTAAAATA
>NW_013733419.1:0-241 GCF_000517525.1 Limulus polyphemus | reverse complement strand
TGTCTGTGTTGTTATACTTGTGTTCATGCCTTCTCTACAGTCTCTGTGTTGTTATACTTGTGTTCATGACCTTCTCTACAGTGTCTGTGTTGTTATACTTGTGTTCATGACCGTCTCTACAGTGTCTGTGTTGTTATACTTGTGTTCATGTCCTTCTCTACAGTGTCTGTGTTGTTATACTTGTGTTCATGCCCTTCTCTACAGTGTCTGTATTGTTATACTTGTGTTCATGTCCTTCTCT
>NW_013733418.1:0-241 GCF_000517525.1 Limulus polyphemus | reverse complement strand
TCGCACACACACATATGTGTATATACATATATATATATATATATATATATATATATCAGTAGAAAAATGTGAAGGTGTTAAATAAAGTAAATTAGTCTTTTAGAGAAAACAAATTACTTTTAAAAACTATGGTAATAATTTGTTAACTTGGCAAATTTTCAAGCAAATGCTCTTTTTGAATCCAGAAACAAGCATACTGGTTTGGTTAATGGTAATTTTGAAAACTTTCCTATAATTGTCA
>NW_013733417.1:0-241 GCF_000517525.1 Limulus polyphemus | reverse complement strand
GCAAAGGTCAAACGGAATGATTAGCCAACGGGCGATAGAGGGAAGAAAGGAAACTTGTGACCAGGCGTTTTCGGTGTTCACGTGCTTCATGAAGTGATGTAACAAACAACTCGCTGATGTACGGTACAGCAGAGTTAGAAACATACATAGCCTTTTGTGTTAAATATGTATGGCGAAACTCCAGCCTATTCTCCAAAGTTGTAGAAGATTCTCCAGAGTAAGTATCAACAATATATGTGTG
>NW_013733416.1:0-241 GCF_000517525.1 Limulus polyphemus | reverse complement strand
TGATCATGTTATCAGAAGAGTTGATATGGTGAGAATAGTTTCTAATCACGATATCAGAAGTTGATATGGTGAGAACAGTTTCTAATCATGTTATCAGAAGAGTTGATATGGTGAGAATCTAATCACGATATCAGAAGTTGATATGGTGAGAACAGTTTCTAACCATGTTATCAGAAGAGTTGATATGGTGAGAATATTTTCTAATCACGATATCAGAAGTTGATATGGTGAGAACAGTTTC
>NW_013733415.1:0-241 GCF_000517525.1 Limulus polyphemus | reverse complement strand
TCTGAAATCCAGACACACTACAAGTTAATTAGCAGACAAAACATGGTTACTAGCCTGAAGTCCAGACAAAACACGGGTAACCTGGATGATAGACATCGCACACAAAACACGGGTAACCTGGATGATAGACATCGCACACAAAACACGGGTAACCTGGATGATAGACATCGCACACAAAACACGGGTAACCTGGATGATAGACATCGCACACAAAACACGGGTAACCTGGATGATAGACATC
>NW_013733414.1:0-241 GCF_000517525.1 Limulus polyphemus | reverse complement strand
CAATGACCGTATTGTCACTTCAACAGGTGCAGTGTGTTATTTAACATACCCAGGTCAACAAACAATGACCGTATTGTCACTTCCAACAGATGTTGTGTGTTATTTAACATACCCAGGTCAACAAACAATGACCGTATTGTCACTTCAACAGGTGTTGTGTGTTATTTAACATACCTAGATCAACACTGACCGTATTGTCACTTCAACAGATGTTGTGTGTTATTTAACATACCCAGATCAA
>NW_013733413.1:0-241 GCF_000517525.1 Limulus polyphemus | reverse complement strand
TACTAGTAATAGGAATAGTGACTGGCGAGGTTCTTTTAATACAGAGGAGTATTGGCTGGTAGGTCTTTCATTATACATAGATAGTGGCTGGTAGGTCTTTTAATATAGATGGATGGTAACTGGTAGCTCTTTTAATATAGATGGATGGTAAATGGTAGGTTTTTAAATACAGATGGATAGTGACTGGTAGGTTTTTAATACAGATGGATAGTGGCTGGTAGGTCTTTCATTATATATGGAT
>NW_013733412.1:0-241 GCF_000517525.1 Limulus polyphemus | reverse complement strand
TTCCTTGCTAATCACAGAATGACTTTGTTATTCCATACCAATCATAGAATGTCTATGTTGTTCCTTGCTAGTCACAGGACGACTATGTTGTTCCATACCAATCCATAGAGTGTCTATGTTGTTCCTTGCCAGTCACAGGACGACTATGTTCTTCCATACCAATCATAGAATGTCTATGTTGTTCCTTGCTAGTCACAGGACGACTATGTTGTTCAATACCAATCATAGAGTGTCTATGTTT
>NW_013733411.1:0-241 GCF_000517525.1 Limulus polyphemus | reverse complement strand
ATTAAGGTTTGTTGGGACAGTGTGGAGATACATGCATATTTGCTGTTCCACATTTTGTGTTTTATAGTTTTTATGGACGTTTCTTTACAATTACATATGAGGGAAGCATCTTTTCAAGTCCTAAGACAACCTTTCATTAATCATGAATTTACATAACTTGCGTCCAGAAGACGGATACTCCAGCTAGTTTCAGAGGACGGATACTCCAGCTAGTTTCAGAGGACGGGTACTCCAGCTAGTT
>NW_013733410.1:0-241 GCF_000517525.1 Limulus polyphemus | reverse complement strand
ACTGTTTTTTAATCTTTTTTTTTTCTTTTATTTAGGTGCTAGAAGAATGTAGTAGAAGATGTGGTGCAAAATTCCATAATGAGATCGGCAAGTTTAGATTCCTCAATGAATTGATCAAAGTAGTTTCTCCAAAAGTAAGTATAAGGGTAAGAAAAAGGCTTACAGGCATTTCAAAACTGAACTTATCTTTGATAGGTTGTTTAGGAAGAGTATTCATAATGAATCTAAGTTTCAAATGGAC
>NW_013733409.1:0-241 GCF_000517525.1 Limulus polyphemus | reverse complement strand
GAATTTCGAACGTTTTCACTTGGCTCTTGATTTCTTACTTTTAGACTCCGAACCCTTTGATTTTCTTGATTTCGTTTTTTTTCTATTCGCACTCTTGGATTTTGTTCCTCTTGATTTTGATTTTTCCGAACCTTTTTTAGTTTCACCCTCAGATTTAACAGCTATTAACTCGAAGTTACTTAAAGCATTGGTGTTGGCTTTACTGAAAGACAAGAGAAATATAATCAATCTATTATGGTTT
>NW_013733408.1:0-241 GCF_000517525.1 Limulus polyphemus | reverse complement strand
AAACACTCATGCCATACAACCGTGGATGACAGTAGCACTGAAGTGCGCCTCCTCTGTCGCAGTCTTTGACGGGAAATGTTGGTTATCATACTGCTTTAGGCATTTTTTGACAACTATCACCAGTGATATCGCCTTCACACACACACTGATGAAGGAAAAAACAACATATTAATATTTTAATAACAAAAGGCAAAATTCGAACGATAACATAGTATTTACAAGTTAAATAATAGTTCAAAAA
>NW_013733407.1:0-241 GCF_000517525.1 Limulus polyphemus | reverse complement strand
TATTCAATGTACTTTAACGTATTAAAAGCAGTGTCTTTATGAACTTGTTAACGTTACTTATTCAACGTACTTTAACGTATAAAAGCAGTGTCTTTATGGACTTGTTAACGTTACTTATTCAACGTACTTTAACGTATAAAAGCAGTGTCTTTATGGACTTGTTAACGTTACTTATTTAATGTACTTTAACGTATAAAAGCAGCGTCTTTATGAACTGGTTAACGTTACTTATTTAACGTAC
>NW_013733406.1:0-241 GCF_000517525.1 Limulus polyphemus | reverse complement strand
CTACTGTCTGTTTTACTCCACTCTCTTTAGTTCTACTATTTTGTTAACAGTATATACTGTCTGTCTTACTCCACTCTCTTTAGTTCTACCACATTGTTAACAATATCTACTGTCTGTTTTACTCCACTCTCTTTAGTTCTACAATATTGTTAACAGTATCTACTGTCTGTTTTACTCCAATCTTTTTTCTACTGTCTGTTTTACTCCAATCTTTAGTTCCACTGTCTGTTTTACTCCACTC
>NW_013733405.1:0-241 GCF_000517525.1 Limulus polyphemus | reverse complement strand
TTTTGCGATTGCATTTTGTTGGTATTAAGTTGTGATATGCTTCATTTGACCCATTTAAACATGTGTTCTATTCTAGTGTGTAGGGTTTCAAAAGGTTTAGTGTACTTGTAATAATATAAAAAAACACTAAACAGAAGACCAAACAGGGATTTTTACCACATTGTGTTTGTTTTGTTTGTTTGTTTTTTTGAATTTCGCGCAAAGCTACACGAGGGCTATCTGCGCTAGCCGTCCCTATTTT
>NW_013733404.1:0-241 GCF_000517525.1 Limulus polyphemus | reverse complement strand
CATCAAATTTTACTTAACTTTTTGTGGTATATGCATTATTCAAGATTTTTCGCGTTATTTCTATCTTTTTCTCATTTCTCGTTTATGTTATTTTTAGTGTTATTCTTTTTGCATTTTTTCCGAGTTATATCTACACTAGTATCCGTTTACGTGAATTTATAGTGTTTAGAGTTTTATTTTTCGTTTTCTGTATTTAGTTCTCGTTGTACGTGTTTTGTCTCTCCTTTTCTTTATATCTAAC
>NW_013733403.1:0-241 GCF_000517525.1 Limulus polyphemus | reverse complement strand
AAAAAAATGCTTTCCAGAACTTTCATCATGAAGGACGAACTGAAAGCCCCAGGATTCAAAGCACAAAAGGACAGAGTGACACTTATTATGTGTGGCAATGCTGCTGGCTGGATGATGAAACCTGGTCTCATTTATAAATCTGCAAAGCCCAGGGCTCTGAAGAACAAAAATAAAAACGCTTTGCCTGTCTTCTGGATGCATAATTCCAAGGCCTGGATTACGAAGCTCCTGACATCCAACT
>NW_013733402.1:0-241 GCF_000517525.1 Limulus polyphemus | reverse complement strand
CCTCAATTTTTTGTGTGTGACATGGTATGTTGATTGCAGCACTGGTTCAAATTAGATGATTGTGATGTCAAAATACAAAATATACAGTTTCGTATGAATTAGGAATTCAAAGTACTGATACTGACAAGCTCGAATATAAAATAAGAACATGTTATCTTTTCTATTTCGTAAGATATTGCTCCTGTACTGAATTAAACACAGTGGCCCCTCCACCCACCTCTTTCCATTTTTTGGAAATGGT
>NW_013733401.1:0-241 GCF_000517525.1 Limulus polyphemus | reverse complement strand
ATCAGAAGATTTCATGACATCTAGCACTGTGACTAAATGCTTCTCACGGTACAGAGAAATCTTCAAAGATTTCATGACATCTAGAACAGTGACGAAATGCTTCTCACGGTACAAGAAATCTTCTGAAGATTTCATGACATCTAACACAGTGACGAAATGCTTCTAACGGTACAGAGAAGTCATCAGAAGATTTCATGACATCTAGCATTGTGACGAAATGCTTCTCACGGTACAGAGAAAT
>NW_013733400.1:0-241 GCF_000517525.1 Limulus polyphemus | reverse complement strand
TAATATATATATATATATATATATATATATATTAAAAAAGTCCAAACAAAATCTGGATGTGGGAACATTCTGTTGCTGTTAGTCAATAAAAATCAGAAACAAAATCCAACGACGTTAAACTGCCTTGAAAATTAACACTTGTCTTTAGCATTACTAACGGTGATTTAAACGACCAAGTACATTCTAAATCTTCTTCGAGGATCGATCGTCCTTTTCTTGTTTCATCTGTTCAACATTTCCC
>NW_013733399.1:0-241 GCF_000517525.1 Limulus polyphemus | reverse complement strand
CCAAACCAATTATAAAACAGTTCTGATGTCCTGGATCCACCAAGGACCAATCGTAACACAGCTTTGATGTCCAGGAGCCACCCAAGACCAATTATAAGACAGCTTTGATGTCTTAGGATCTACCAGGATCAGTCGTAAAAACAGCATTGATGTCCAGGATCCACAAACCAATTATAAAACAGTTCTGATGTCTAGGATCTACCAAGATCAGTCATAAAACAGCATTGATGTCCAGGATCCA
>NW_013733398.1:0-241 GCF_000517525.1 Limulus polyphemus | reverse complement strand
CTTTACATCACACATTTGTACTTAAATACAGTTACTTAATATCCTAACAATCGCTTTATGTAATATATTTTTAAAATTAAATCTAATTACTTACTACTCCAACAATCGCTTTGCATCATATATTTTTACTTAAACATACTTACTTAATATTCCAACAATCGCTTTACATCATATATTTTTATTTAAGCATACTTACTTAATATCCTAACAATCGCTTTACATCATATATTTTTACTTAATA
>NW_013733397.1:0-241 GCF_000517525.1 Limulus polyphemus | reverse complement strand
TCTTACATCAATGGCATCATTGTATTGAAATATTAGGAAAAGAAATAAAAAAAGGCTATAGCCCATGTTTTTCTCAAATTTTTTTTTTTCCAAAAAAATTCATATTTTCACTGAAAAGCCAAGGCTATAGATTGTTGCCTCATAAAAGCACTTTTGTCTATTAATATATCGGATGGTGCTTATAACGTCGGAAAACTCATAACTGAGACACTATTGCATTAACGAAAATATTATGTCCCGT
>NW_013733396.1:0-241 GCF_000517525.1 Limulus polyphemus | reverse complement strand
CCACTAAAGAACTTTAATTAACTGTGCAACTAATGTGATGATTCAGTTGCTAAGCAGTAAGTGGTTGAAGTGAACAAGATTTGTCAATCACAATCATGTATAATCAAGTAAATGTTGCAGGTGTCCTTGTGGGATATCATGTATAATCAGGTAGATGTTGCAGGTGTCCTTGTGGGATATTGTGTATAATCGGGTATATGTTATTGTAGGTGTCCTTGTGGGATATTGTGTATAATCGGGT
>NW_013733395.1:0-241 GCF_000517525.1 Limulus polyphemus | reverse complement strand
AAATAGGATCTGCATGTGCTTACAATAGTTCCGTTGTCAGTTAACGTTTTCCACTATTGTCAGTCACACACATGATCACTGGCCCAATAGTTTATTTTACCATTGTGTATTGTAACTTTTGAAAAAACCATTAACTGCTATATGTATGTTTAACTTGTGGCTTATGTCATTCCCTATGACCTATCTGTTATCCGAGAAATACCACACAGACATTGCAAGTAGTTCATATAACCCCCAAACT
>NW_013733394.1:0-241 GCF_000517525.1 Limulus polyphemus | reverse complement strand
ACATACCTTCGGCAAATTGACTGACTGTCAGAAAGACATACCTTCAGCAAATTGACTGACTGTCAGAAAGACATAACTTCACCAAATTGACTGACTGTCAGAAAGACATAACTTCACCAAATTGACTGACTGTCATAAAGACATACCTTCGGCAAATTGACTGATTGTCAGAAAGACATACCTTCGGCAAATTGACTGAATGTCAGAAAGACATACCTTCGGCAAATTGACTGAATGTCAG
>NW_013733393.1:0-241 GCF_000517525.1 Limulus polyphemus | reverse complement strand
TGGTTATTACGTACACACAGAGAGAGAATGAAGAGATTCGTGACTGATAATGGTTATTACGTACACACAGAGAGAATGAAAGAGATTCGTGACTGTTAATGGTTATTACGTACGGAGAGAGAGAATGAAAGATATTCGTGACTGTTAATGGTTATTACGTACACAGAGAGAGAGAATGAAGGAGATTCGTGACTGTTAATGGCTATTACGTACAGAGAGAGAATGAAAGAGATTCGTGACT
>NW_013733392.1:0-241 GCF_000517525.1 Limulus polyphemus | reverse complement strand
GTGGGTTGATAATCCCAATTCACGTGTTTGCCATCAGAAGATCAACCTCAGTATTGGTGTGGGTTGATAATCCCAATTCACGTGTTTGCCATCAGAAGATCAACCTTAGTATTGGTGTGGGTTGATAATCCAAATTATGTGTCTGCCATCAGAAGATCAACCTTAGTATTGGTATGGGTTGATAATCCAAATTCACATGTTTGCCATCAGAAAATCAACCTTAGTATTGGTGTGGGTTGAT
>NW_013733391.1:0-241 GCF_000517525.1 Limulus polyphemus | reverse complement strand
CATTCACATCGATATATATATATGGTAAATAAAAACTTCTGATTAAGTATTCACATCGATATATATATATGGTAAATAAAAACTTGTGATTAAAAGTTCACAACGATATATATATGATAAATAAAAACTTCTGATGAAACATTATCAACGATATAAAGATATAAATATATATTTGGTAGAAAAAACTTGTGAATAAACATTTACAAAGATACACATATATATATATAGTAAATAAAAACTT
>NW_013733390.1:0-241 GCF_000517525.1 Limulus polyphemus | reverse complement strand
ACCTTAAATGCTCTTCAGTGGAGAATACAGTGTTGTCTGAAAATTAACTGAGCATTTGAATTGTATGAAGATAGTACAGTCAACTATAATCAACAGTAAGTAACCAACTTTAAGACATAACTTTAAAGCTTCAATAATATTTAGAAGGCAGATTTTTTCCCTATGCTTTCTAGTAATTTTCTTTTCACACCTGATGTTCTTGTTTGATACTACATTGGAAAGGTATGGGAATATTTTAAGA
>NW_013733389.1:0-241 GCF_000517525.1 Limulus polyphemus | reverse complement strand
TTATGTTTGAAACATGATTTATAGTCAATGTTCTATTAAAAAAGTCACAAAATTACAAGTAAACGTATTGCTACATTATCAGCACTCTGAAGCCCAAGTTGGCACATTATTTCAAATTTCATGGTTGATATTCTTGTAATGTTTTAAAATTAAATATGCAAAGAACTGAATTCACTTTAATAACGTTTCCTTGCAATCTTAACTTTAAATATGTGTGTGTGTTAAAGAGCTATTTTCAACG
>NW_013733388.1:0-241 GCF_000517525.1 Limulus polyphemus | reverse complement strand
GTTGGTACTCCCTACATGACCACCACATTGTTAGAAGGTAGATATTCTTGTCCATGCTGCTGGTACTCCCTACATGACCACCACATTGTTAGAAGGTAGATATTCTTGTCCATGCTGCTGGTACTCCTTACATGACCACCACATTGTTAGAAGGTAGATGTTCTTGTCCATGCTGCTGGTATTCCCTACATGACCACCACATTGTTAGAAGGTAGATGTTCTTGTCCATGCTGCTGGTACT
>NW_013733387.1:0-241 GCF_000517525.1 Limulus polyphemus | reverse complement strand
GCTTGTGGGTCCAACTTTGGTGTTTATTTCTTTGTTTGTAGTTTTTAGCGCAAAGTTACATAATTGACTATCGGTGCTCTGTCCACTGTGGAGAATCGAATCGTGAATTTTAGCGTTGTATCTATTATCCATCAGGAGACTTGTTAATTACAGGATTCTGCGTAACTAATGAGCCATGAAAACAGAAAATTAAATCAAAAATACCATCATTATTGCATTTAATCTCGCTAATTACCCCCAG
>NW_013733386.1:0-241 GCF_000517525.1 Limulus polyphemus | reverse complement strand
CATGTTTATAGTTGAAGATGATGCAAACCGCTCCGACATCATGTTTATAGTTGAAGATGAAGTAAACCGCTCCGACATCATGTTTATAGTTGAAGATGATGCAATCCGCTCCGACATCATGTTTATAGTTGAAGATGAAGTAAACCGCTCCGACATCATGTTTATAGTTGAAGATGAAGTAAACCGCTCCGACATCATGTTTATAGTTGAAGATGAAGTAAACCGCTCCGACATCATGTTT
>NW_013733385.1:0-242 GCF_000517525.1 Limulus polyphemus | reverse complement strand
CCGGGCCCTGTTCCTAGGAAGCCTACATATTAGAGTTAATGGGAAATGTGTTTTTAGGTTGCATGCCATATAGATATTTCAAATTTCGCTAACTTTTCAGCTCGCAATCAGTTATGTAGATTCAGAAATAATATTCCGTGCAGATCATTAGAGGAAAGTGAAAGGTTGGGCAGAAATGTCCACTATTACATATTCAAGCATTTTGAAATATCTACTATTACATATTCAAGCATTTTGAAATG
>NW_013733384.1:0-242 GCF_000517525.1 Limulus polyphemus | reverse complement strand
AATCTCCTGATGATGGAATATCTAGATGACAAAAGATCTAAGACTAGTTAACAATCTCCTGATGGTGGAATATCTAGATGACAAAAGATCTAAGACTAGTTACCAATCTCCTGATGGTGGAATATCTAGATGACAAAAGATCTAAGACCAGTTACCAATCTCCTGATGGTGGAATATCTAGATGACAAAAGATCTAAGACTAGTTACCAATCTCCTGTTGTAGATGGAATCACAAAGAGAGT
>NW_013733383.1:0-242 GCF_000517525.1 Limulus polyphemus | reverse complement strand
ACTATATATATATATATATATATATATATACTGATATAGCTTGTTGTAGTCTGGATATAGAACCTTAATACACTGATATAGCTTGTTCCAGTCCGGATATAGAACCTTAATACACTGATATAGCTTGTTCCAGTCCGGATATAGAACCTTAATACACTGATATAGCTTGTTCCAGTCTGGATATAGAACCTTAATACACTGATATAGCTTGTTCCAGTCCGGATATAGAACCTTTATACACT
>NW_013733382.1:0-242 GCF_000517525.1 Limulus polyphemus | reverse complement strand
CCTGAAACCGTAATTAAGTTTGAATTGCAAAGCGAATGACACCGATTCATATGTTAATCCTGAAACTGAAACCGTAATCAAGTTAGAATTACAAACCGAATGATTCCACGCCTTAACTTATGTTACTCCTGAAACCGTAATTAGAATTATAGACGTGAATGGTTTCACGTCTTGGTATGTTCTTGAAATCAATATCAGTATTGTTGTTCAATTATTCAAAATATTTCTATGTCTCCTCAGAG
>NW_013733381.1:0-242 GCF_000517525.1 Limulus polyphemus | reverse complement strand
TCCGGTATACAGGGTTTCTCTTATGTATCCGGTATACAGGGTTTCTCTTATTATCCGGTAAACAGGGTTTCTCTTATGTATCCGGTATACAGGGTTTCTCTTATGTATCCAATATACAGGGTTTCTCTTAGGTATCCGGTATACAGGGTTTCTCTTAGGTATCCGGTATATAGGGTTTCTCTTAGGTATCCGGTAAACAGGGTTTCTCTTATGTATCCGGTATACAGGGTTTCTCTTATGTT
>NW_013733380.1:0-242 GCF_000517525.1 Limulus polyphemus | reverse complement strand
ATGTTTGGACATAGGTCGCTGTACATGGTTATTTTTTCATATTATTTTCACACCTTATAGCTGTCAAACTCCCAGGGTTGTTGTGAGTCTTTTCACTGTCCATAAGAGTTACTTTACATGGTCTTGTTTTTAGGTCCCGAGTCATGGTCCTGTGCGAAATGTCTTCAGCCTTGTGGTGATGTTCGAGAACTTACCAATCACATTGTGGAATGTCCTTCCTTACACACACAAACTTCCACTAG
>NW_013733379.1:0-242 GCF_000517525.1 Limulus polyphemus | reverse complement strand
TAGTTTTAGACAACTTGATGTACATGTAGTTTTAGACAACTTGATGTACATGTAGTTTTAGGCAACTTGGTGTACAAGTAGTTTTAGACAACTTGTTGTACAAGTAGTTTTAGACAACTTGTTGTACAAGTAGTTTTAGACAACTTGATGTACATGTAGTTTTAGACAACTTGGTGTACATGTAGTTTTAGGCAACTTGGTGTACACGTAGTTTTAGATAACTTGATGTACAATTAGTTTTA
>NW_013733378.1:0-242 GCF_000517525.1 Limulus polyphemus | reverse complement strand
ACTTGGTACAACTACTCAATAAACCACCTAGGTGTAACTCTAGTTACATAATTTATAACCACCATATTCATTTTTAGCCTTACTTAGTACAACTACTCCATGAACACTTAAGTGTAACTCTATTTACAGAATTGATAACAATCATACTTATCATTAGATTGACTTGGTACATCTACTCCATAAACACCTAGGTGTAACTATAGTTACGTAATTTATAACCACCATACTCATCTTTAGCCTTT
>NW_013733377.1:0-242 GCF_000517525.1 Limulus polyphemus | reverse complement strand
GATACAGAGTGTTTAAATATAGCATAATAACATATAGTGTTATCTTATCTCAACAGCTACATGGTGACTAAATATAACATAATAACATACAGTGTTAGCTTACCTCAACAGGTACAGAGTGACTAAATATAGCATAATAACATATAGTGTTATCTTACCTCAACGGGTACAGGGTGACTAAATATAGCACAATAACATACAGTGTTAGCTTACCTCAACAGGTACAGAGTGACTAAATATAG
>NW_013733376.1:0-242 GCF_000517525.1 Limulus polyphemus | reverse complement strand
CCATGGTATAATACATATAGATATCAATTTCCAGTATGATACCATATGGTATAATCCATATAGATATCAATTCCCAGTATGATATCATCATGGTATAATCCATATAGATATCAATTCCCAGTATGATACCACCATGGTATAATACATATAGATATCAATTCCCAGTATGATACCACATGGTATAATCCATATAGATATCAATTCCCAGTATGATACCACCATGGTATAATCCATATAGATAG
>NW_013733375.1:0-242 GCF_000517525.1 Limulus polyphemus | reverse complement strand
TGAAATCCCAACATCTAAAAGACCATGACGTCTTCTTTTAAAATAAACTCTACATTTTGGATTATTTTTACTCTGAGTTAGCTAAAGTTCAAATATTGTTTAGCTTTTCACGGGACATAATATTTTTCGTTAATGCAATAATGTCTGAATTTTCAGATTTTCGACGAAATAAGCACTATCCGACATTTTTCTATTAATATTGCGACAAAAAAACCACTTTTTTCCATTTTCCAAAAATACTC
>NW_013733374.1:0-242 GCF_000517525.1 Limulus polyphemus | reverse complement strand
AGTGAACAGTATAAAACATTATGTGGAACTAACCTAACCAGTAGTGAACAGTATAAAACAATATGTGGAACTAACTTAACCGATAGTGAACAGTATAAAACAATATGTGGAACTAACCTAACCAGTAGTGAACAGTATAAAACAATATGTGGAACTAACTTAACCGATAATGAACAGTATAAAACAATATGTGGAACTAACCAGTAGTGAACAGTATAAAACAATATGTGGAACTAACCTAA
>NW_013733373.1:0-242 GCF_000517525.1 Limulus polyphemus | reverse complement strand
GTAAGTATGTTAAATTATCAAAGTTAAATATAAAAATGTGTTTGTAAGTATGTTAAATTATCAAAGTTAAATATAAAAAACGTGTTTGTAAGTATGTTAAATTACCAAAGTTCAGTATCAAAATGTGTTTGTGAGTATGTTAAATTACCAAAGTTAAATATAAAAACGTGTTTGTAAGTATGTTAAATTATCAGTTAAATATAAAAACGTGTTTGTAAGTATGTTAAATTACCAAAGTTAAA
>NW_013733372.1:0-242 GCF_000517525.1 Limulus polyphemus | reverse complement strand
CGTGTTCTCCTCTTGTAACAACCATATTGATGTTTTCTCCTCTTGTAACAACCATATTGATGTTTTCTTCTCTTGTAATAATCATATTGGTGTGTCCTACTCCTCTTATAACAAACATATTGAAGTTTTCTCCTCTTGTAATAATCATATTGGTGTGTCCTACTCCTCTTATAACAAACATATTGATGTTTTCTTCTCTTGTAATAATCATATTGATGTGTCCTACTCCTCTTATAACAACC
>NW_013733371.1:0-242 GCF_000517525.1 Limulus polyphemus | reverse complement strand
AAACTTCGGATTATAAATTCACAACGATATATATATATGGTAAATAAAACTTCTGATTAAACATTCACATCCATATATATATATATATATGGTAAATAAAAACTTCTGATGAAACATTCTCAACGACATATATATATATATATATATATATGGTAACTAAAAACATCTGAGTAAATATTTAGACCGATATATATATGTGGATATATATATATGTTAAATAAAACCTTCTGTTAAAAATTCAC
>NW_013733370.1:0-242 GCF_000517525.1 Limulus polyphemus | reverse complement strand
ATTCATTCTCTCTTTTAAACAATAGACTAACAGTAATATAAAACCTCTGATTTGAGGGCCCCCTTCATCCTCTGTTTTAAACAATAGACAAACAGTAATATAAAACCTCTGATTTGAGCCCCCTTCATCCTCTCTTTTAAACAATAAACTAACAGTAATATAAAACCTCTGATTTGAGCCCCCTTTATCCTCTCTTTTAAACATAAACTAACAGTAATATAAAACCTCTGATTTGAGCCCAT
>NW_013733369.1:0-242 GCF_000517525.1 Limulus polyphemus | reverse complement strand
GCCAAAACACTTTGTTGAATAATCAGCTGATACATAGGAATGTTTTGAAACTGGCCAAAACACTTTGTTGAATAATCAGCTGATACATAGGAATGTTTTGAAGCGTGGACCAAAACACGTTGTTGAATAATCAGCTGATACATAGGAATGTTTTGAAACTGGCCAAAACACGTTGCTGAATAATCAGCTGATTCATAGGAATGTTTTGAAACCGCAAACACGTTGTTGAATAATCAGCTGAT
>NW_013733368.1:0-242 GCF_000517525.1 Limulus polyphemus | reverse complement strand
TTACACTCTAATGTCACCATTAAGTAACCACCGTTTCTGTAGTAAATCATAACCTTACACACTTATGTTGCCATCAAATAACCACTGTTTCTATCATAATCTAACATATTAACGTCACCATTGCATATTAAGCAACTTTATGTTATTCCAACACTTAATGAACAGATCTAACAAGAATCTAATGAGGTGAAAAACCAGTCATTTCTATGTAAAATACAGAGGGGACTTCAGCAGAATCAGTG
>NW_013733367.1:0-242 GCF_000517525.1 Limulus polyphemus | reverse complement strand
TGTTTTTTAAAGAACAATTCGTGAGGTTTCAGTATGTAGGTAAATACGATCATTCATTTTGGGTTCAACTGAATGGAACTTCAAGTGAACTACAAGATGATCAGCCGAACACATCACGTGCTTCTTTCAACGTCCGAACAATCAGAACCATGCTTGATTCTCGTATACTTCATCCTGCTGTGAAAACAATGTTAAAGACTGTCCACGGAGAGAAATGGGCGGCTGTCACCGCCACCTGGAGT
>NW_013733366.1:0-242 GCF_000517525.1 Limulus polyphemus | reverse complement strand
GTAAGACGCCGGGAAGTCAGTTGACTCCATTTTATATACATAGTAAGACGCCAGGAAGTCAATTGACTCCTTCTTATATACACAGTAAGACGCCAGGAAGTCAGTTGGCTCCTTTCTATATACATAGTAAGACGCCAAGAAATAAATTGACTCCTTTTTTATATATACACAGTAAGACACCAGGAAGTCAGTTGACTCCTTGTTATATACGTAGTAAGATGCCAGGAAGTCAGTTGGCTCCA
>NW_013733365.1:0-242 GCF_000517525.1 Limulus polyphemus | reverse complement strand
GGTCATAAAATATACAGGTAGAATCTTGTGAGCAAACAAGACAGAACCGAGTCATAAAATATACAGTTAGAATCTTGTGAGCAAACAAGACAGAACCGAGTCATAAAGTGTAACTCTACAGGTAGAATCTTGTGAGCAAACAAGACAAAACCGGATCATAAAGCGTAACTCTACAGGTAGAATCTTGTGAGCAAACAAGACAGAACCGAGTCATAAAGTGTAACTCTACAGGTAGAATCTTG
>NW_013733364.1:0-242 GCF_000517525.1 Limulus polyphemus | reverse complement strand
GATGGTTGTACAAGTAGTAGAGACTGTTGTACAAGTAGTAGAGACTGCTGTACAAGTATTAGAGACTGTTGTACAAGTATTAGAGACTGTTGTACAAGTATTAGAGACTGTTGTACAAGTAGTAGAGACTGCTGTACAAGTAGTAGAGATGGTTGTACAAGTAGTAGAGATGGTTGTACAAGTATTAGAGACTGTTGTACAAGTATTAGAGATGGTTGTACAACTAGTAGATGGTTGTACAA
>NW_013733363.1:0-242 GCF_000517525.1 Limulus polyphemus | reverse complement strand
TTGCCCTTCATGAGGACAGGCTTCCGTTCATGTACATGGAATATTGTAATGTAAATGGTGTATTGTAATACTATAGAAATGAAATTAATATTCCAAGTCATAATAACGATGCCCCTATTTTTATTCATTTTAAAGAGGTTTGTTTGAAGTTAAGCACAAAGCTACACAACGGGCTACCTTTGCTCTGCCCACCACGGGTATCGAAACAGACATACCGCTGTGCCACTGGGTGTGTGTGTGGG
>NW_013733362.1:0-242 GCF_000517525.1 Limulus polyphemus | reverse complement strand
ATTTTACCTTGATATGAAGACTGAGCTTGGACTAGTAGATTATAATGCTATAATTTTACATTGATATGAAGACTGAGCTTGGACTAGTGGATTATAGTGCTATAATTTTACCTTGATATGAAGACTGAGCTTGGACTAGTGGATTATAATGCTATAATTTTACCTTGATATGACAACTGAGCTTGGACTAGTGGATTATAGTGCTATAATTTTACCTTGATATGAAGACTGAGCTTGGACTA
>NW_013733361.1:0-242 GCF_000517525.1 Limulus polyphemus | reverse complement strand
ACTACATTAGGATGAGTAATTTACATTAAATTTCATACTTTTTTGGAGGGGTGGTAAATAAATTATAGATGAGGGGATTCCTAGATAGAAAATATCACAATTCTCATACTAGGGGAAATCCAGGATTTTTTTTAAATATTGCCTTATAAAATTAGAAACTTAAAACTTTGGATTAGTAGCTACATTTTTATGCCATATTTAATCACATACCATGACATGTGCAGAAAAGGATGCAAACAATG
>NW_013733360.1:0-242 GCF_000517525.1 Limulus polyphemus | reverse complement strand
TTTTACTTGGTCAGTTACTACTGGTTCTTCTACTTTGACTGGAATTATATTGTCCAGCTTCTCTTTTACTTGGTCAGTTACTACTGGTTCTTCTACTTTGACTGGAATTATATTGTCCAGCTTATCTTCTACTTGGTCAGTCACTACTTTTCTTCTAGTTTGGCTGGAATTATACTGTCCAGCTTCTGTTCTACTTGGTCAGTCACTACTGGTTGTTCTACTTTGGCTGGAGTTATACTGCC
>NW_013733359.1:0-242 GCF_000517525.1 Limulus polyphemus | reverse complement strand
CTTCTTCACTAAAATATGTTCAATACTACACTGAGTGACTGATGAGAAACGTCAAAATTTTCCTTCCTTTTCCCATTTTCATCTCTAAGAACACTCACATCTCTAGTGTTATTTGAAACAAACCTCTATAAGGTGCACATATATATATATATATATTAACTTTTGTGAATCTTTATATTCTATACAAAACAGAGTTAGACTTTATTGTTCCGTAATAGATATAATTGTAGGCAAGTTTAAAT
>NW_013733358.1:0-242 GCF_000517525.1 Limulus polyphemus | reverse complement strand
GAGTTAAATGTGTCTGTTATGTAATACCCGTAGCACATCACTCATACCAATAAACCAAGATAAACCTGACACTGGGAGAGTTGTCTATAAACACAAAAGAGTTAAATCTGTCTGTTATGTAATACCTGTAGTACATCACTTGTAGCAATAAACCAAGATAAACCTGACACTTTAACTCTTTTGTGTTTATAGACAACTCTCCCATGGGTATTACATAACAGACAGTAGCACATCACTTGTAG
>NW_013733357.1:0-242 GCF_000517525.1 Limulus polyphemus | reverse complement strand
TAAACGTAGTGTGTGTGTGTGTGTGTGTGTGTGTGTGTGTGTGTGTGTGTGTGTGTGTTATATAGATCGCGCATGACGTTAAGAACAAGAAAGTTTGTATGAGTAGGCTTGGAGTGTTCTGTATTTGACTCCAATAAATTCTAGTAAATTTCAGGATTATCGAAAGACAAAAGTAGATTTTAAATACGAGAATCGGTGAAGCATTGAGTGGTTGTAATCAGTGTGGCTTTAGGCAAGCAGTG
>NW_013733356.1:0-242 GCF_000517525.1 Limulus polyphemus | reverse complement strand
ATGTAGTAGTTGTACCAAGTAAAGCTAAAGATGAATATGGTAGTTATAAATTCTGTAACTAGGGCTACACCTAAGTGTTCATGGAGTAGTTGTACCAAGTAAGGCAAAATATGAATATGGTGGTTATAAATTCTGTAACTAGAGTTACATCTAAGTGTTCATGTAGTAGTTCTACAGAGTAAGGCTAAAGATGAATATGGTAGTTATAAATTCTGTAACTAGTGCTACACCTAAGTGTTCAT
>NW_013733355.1:0-242 GCF_000517525.1 Limulus polyphemus | reverse complement strand
GGAAGGGTTTTTACTTTAATATATTTGTGTTGATGTTTGTATGAGGAAGGGTTTTTACTTTAATTTATTTGTGTTGATGTTTGTACGGGGAAGGGTTTTTAGTTTAATATACTTGTGTTGATGTTTGTACGGGGAAGGGGTTTTACTTTAATATACTTGTGTTGATGTTTGTATGGGGAAGGGTTTTTACTTTAATATATTTGTGTTGATGTTTGTATGGGGAAGGGGTTTTACTTTAATAT
>NW_013733354.1:0-242 GCF_000517525.1 Limulus polyphemus | reverse complement strand
TGACGTATCACCAACAGCTGCTTCTTTAAATCACAGCTGACGTATCACCAACAGCTGCTTCTTTACTTCACAGTTGACATATCACCAACAGCTGCTTCTTTACATCACAGCTGACGTATTACCAACAGCTGCTTCTTAACGTCATAGCTGACGTATCACCAACAGCTGCTTCTTTACGTCACAGTTGAAGTATCACCAACAGCTGCTTCTTTAAATCACAGCTGACGTATTATCAACAGCTG
>NW_013733353.1:0-242 GCF_000517525.1 Limulus polyphemus | reverse complement strand
ATATTTGTTTCATAATAACTGCGCACATGTATTATGTATGTGAGTGTATATATTTGTTTCATAATAACCGCGCACATGTATTATGTATGTGAGTGTATCTATTTGTTTCATAATAACCGCGCACATGTATTATGGATGTATTTGTTTCATAATAACCGCGCACATGTATTATGTATGTGAGTGTATATATTTGTTTCATAATAACCGCGCATACGTATTATGTATGTGAGTGTATATATATA
>NW_013733352.1:0-242 GCF_000517525.1 Limulus polyphemus | reverse complement strand
TTGGTATCATAGAGTGTTACTTGTACCCGATGTGACATGTTTAGAACCTAGTGTTGGTATTATAGAGTGTTACTTGTACCTGATGTGACATGTTTAGAACCTAGTGTTGGTATCATAAAGTGTTACTTGTACCTGCTGTGACATGTTTAGAACCTAGTGTTGGTATCATAGAGTGTTACTTGTACCTGATGTGACATGTATAGAACCTAGTGTTGGTATCATAGAGTGTTACTTGTACCTGA
>NW_013733351.1:0-242 GCF_000517525.1 Limulus polyphemus | reverse complement strand
TCATTGTCCAATACGAACAGTTCTTACAACTATGATTTCCTGTATTCCTTGTGTCTCTTAATCATTGTCCAATACTAACAGATCTTATAACTCAGATTTCCTTTATTCCTTTGTCTTGAATCTTTATCCAATACAAACAGATCTTACAACTCTGATTTCCTGTAATCCTTGTGTCTTTAATCATTGTCCAATGCGAACAGATCTTATAACTCTGATTTCCTTTATTCCTTGTGTCTTGAATG
>NW_013733350.1:0-242 GCF_000517525.1 Limulus polyphemus | reverse complement strand
AATAGTGTTGTGTTATGATGGAAGGTGGTTCAATGAGAGATATCTATAGTGTTGTGTTATGATGGAAGGTGAAGGTAGTCAAGGAGACATATCTATAGTGTTGTGTTATGATGGAAGGATGAAGGTGGTCAAGGAGAGATATCTGTAGTGTTGTTTTACGATGGAAGGTGAAGGTGGTCAAGGAGAGATATCTATAGTGTTGTGTTATGATGGAAGGTGAAGGTGGTCAATGAGAGATATCT
>NW_013733349.1:0-242 GCF_000517525.1 Limulus polyphemus | reverse complement strand
ATTGTCTGATAATCATGATGAGCCTGTTCCATACAAAGGGAAGAAAATGATACACTTAATAAAGTAGTTCCAACATTCAACCACAAAGTAAATGAAAATAGGTCCCTCTTGGTGATTGATATATGAGACAACAGTGGAATTGTTCAAATGGGTAGCATGTGGGGACACATTATGAGAAGAATCTATGCTCCAGATACAAGGTTGAAAGCGGTAGATCATCTTTCTTGACCCAATCAGAGTGG
>NW_013733348.1:0-242 GCF_000517525.1 Limulus polyphemus | reverse complement strand
GTCACTGTTGAACATGTTTATCAGTTGAGAACTGAAAGTAAATAATCAACTAACTGTCACTGTTGAACATGTTTATCAGTTGAGAACTGAAAGTAAATAATCAACTAACTATCACTCTTGAACATGTTTATAAGTTGAGAACTGAAAGTAAATAATCAACTAACTATCACTCTTGAACATGTTTATAAGTTGAGAACTGAAAGTAAATAATCAACTAACTGTCACTGTTGAACATGTTTATC
>NW_013733347.1:0-242 GCF_000517525.1 Limulus polyphemus | reverse complement strand
TTAATTAGTAGATATAATATGGTTAAATAACAATATCTGATCTCCATGCGATATATTTTAATATGAATTTGAAGTAGAACCTGGAATACTAATGTTAGCGTGGCTAATGGAATGCAACTGATTATATATTTATAATATATTCCTCCCATTTACAAGAAAACAGATAATTACATTCAATCAAGTATCATATCCTACCAAATCCGCCTTTAAACTCAAATACGTTAACTGCTTTTTTACTTCAT
>NW_013733346.1:0-242 GCF_000517525.1 Limulus polyphemus | reverse complement strand
GTTTTTGTTAACTATGCTGTACTGTAGACTGTTTTTTGTTAACTATGCTGTACTGTAGACTGTTTTTTGTTAACTATGCTGTACTGTAGACTGTTTTTTGTTAACTATGCTGTACTGTAGACTGTTTTTGTTAACTATGCTGTACTGTAGACTGTTTTTTGTTAACTATGCTGTACTGTAGACTGTTTTTTGTTAACTATGCTGTACTGTAGACTGTTTTTTGTAACTATGCTGTACTGTAG
>NW_013733345.1:0-242 GCF_000517525.1 Limulus polyphemus | reverse complement strand
GTTCTGTTATTAGTCACAAAGCTACACAATGAGCTATCAGTTATTCTGTTATTAGTCACAAAGCTACACAATGAGCTATCTGTTGTTCTGTTATTAGTCACAAAGCTACACAATGAGCTATCAGTTATTCTGTTATTAGTCCCAAAGCTACACAATGAGCTATCTGTTGTTATGTTATTAGTCACAAAGCTACACAATGAGCTATCTGTGGTTCTGTTATCAGGCACAAAGGTACAAAATGG
>NW_013733344.1:0-242 GCF_000517525.1 Limulus polyphemus | reverse complement strand
GTTTATACCGTGTTTACTGTGATTACACTACTTAGTTTATACCGCGTGTTTACTGTGATTCCATTACTTGGTTACTGTGATTCCACTACTTGTTTATATCGCGTGTTTACTGTGATTCCATTACTTGGTTACTGTGATTCCACTACTTGGTTTATACCGCGTGTTTACTGTGATTCCATTACTTGGTTACTGTGATTCCATTACTTGTTTATACCGAGTGTTTACAGTGATTCCACTACTTA
>NW_013733343.1:0-242 GCF_000517525.1 Limulus polyphemus | reverse complement strand
CAACACGGTTCCTATCTGATCAAATACGTTCACTGTTTGTCTACACAACTCCTTCCTGCGTAAGTATACCTACTATTAATCTACATGGTTCCTATCTAATCAGATATGTTCAATGTCTGTCTACACAACTGTTTTCTGGGTAAGTATACCTACTATTTATCTACATGGTTTCTATCTGATGATACAAAGTCACTGTCTGTCTACACAACTCCTTCCTGGGTGATTATACCTACTGTTTATTT
>NW_013733342.1:0-242 GCF_000517525.1 Limulus polyphemus | reverse complement strand
ATCACCTGTAGCTTTGTTTGAGTTATGGTAACATCACCTGTAGCTATGTTTGAGTTATGGTAACATCACTTGTAGCATTGTTTGAGTTATGGTAACATCACCTGTAGATTTGTTTGAGTTATGGTAGTCATCAATCTGTTAGCTTTTTTGAGTTATGGTAGTTATCACTTATAGCTTTGTTTGAGTTATGGTAGCCATCAACCTGTAGCTTTCTTTGAGTTATGGTAGTCATCACCTGTAGC
>NW_013733341.1:0-242 GCF_000517525.1 Limulus polyphemus | reverse complement strand
GTAGTTTTAATCACCTGGAAAGGAAAACAATAAACAGTAAGAGAAAGAGCTGATGTAATTAGGGAAGAAACAATATCTCTAAAACTAAAACTCATTGCGTACGAATCCGTCAGTGGCCTAACGCCACGTAACGGCTTTTCGGTAATTGTGTTGGCTATGCCGATTTGACTTAAATACTGGAATTACATTAGTTACTTAAATAAATCTTAGCTGTACGTGGCCTTAAAGACTTCACATTGATA
>NW_013733340.1:0-242 GCF_000517525.1 Limulus polyphemus | reverse complement strand
TGTTCTTCAGTATTTCACTTTCACACCACATGGAAGCTACTATATAAAATGTTCTTCGTATTTCACTTTCACACATAGAAAAGCTACTATATAAAATGTTCTCCAGTATTTCACTTTCACACATAGGGAAGCTACTATATAAAATGTTTTTCAGTATTTCACTTTCACACATAGGGAAGCTACTATATAAAATGTTTTTCAGTATTTCACTTTCACACATAGAAAAGACTACTATATAAAAT
>NW_013733339.1:0-242 GCF_000517525.1 Limulus polyphemus | reverse complement strand
AAACTGTCGTAGAGAAAGCGTCAACGTTCCTACGCCGACGATTTTGACCTTCGTATGAAGACTCTGTGGTAGAGACATCGTCAACCTCCCGCCGTTGACGATCTGACTTTTCGCTACGAAATATAGCATTGATGACGGTGCTGTAACTATCATTTGCTTCTGAAAGTTTCTTTATTGTACTCTCATCAATCGTCGTACTAAAGTTATCTTCCGCATCAAAAGGCCTTATTAAGGTTTCGTTT
>NW_013733338.1:0-242 GCF_000517525.1 Limulus polyphemus | reverse complement strand
ATATTACTTCTAATGTTGTAATGATACCGAAGGTTCGGATACAAGATACAAGGTTTGGATATAAGATATGACTTATAATATTGTAATGATACCTATGGTTTGGATAAAAGATATGACTCCTAATGTTGTAATGTTACCGAAGGTTTGGATACAAGAAACAAGGTTTAGAGACAAATCGTGACTTCAAGTGTTGTGGTGATAGCTAAGGTTTGGATACAAGATATGACTTCTAATGTTATAAT
>NW_013733337.1:0-242 GCF_000517525.1 Limulus polyphemus | reverse complement strand
GGATGGAGAAACTTAACACAGAAAGAAGACAGTCAACATAAAACTTTAATGTACAGATAAAAAACTTAACAGAGAGAAAGAAGATTGTCAACACAAAACTTTAATGTGCAGATGGAGAAACTTAACACAGAGAGAAGACAGTCAACACAAAACTTTACAGATGAAAAAACTCAACAGAGAGAGAAGACAGTCAACACAAAACTTTAATGTACGGATGGAAAAACTTAACACAGAGAGAAGAC
>NW_013733336.1:0-242 GCF_000517525.1 Limulus polyphemus | reverse complement strand
TTGTTTTCTGGGTTAGGGAAAGAATGTGATGTACTTAGGATATTAATTGTTCTCTGGGTTACGGAAAGGGTGTGAAGATGATGTACTTAGGATATTAATTGTTTTCTGGGTTAGGGAAAGGGTGTGAAGTACTTAGGATATTGTTTTCTGGGTTAGGGAAAGGGTGTGAAGTACTTAGGATATTAATTGCTTTCTGGGTTAGGGAAAGGATGTGATGTACTTAGGATATTAATTGTTTTCTG
>NW_013733335.1:0-242 GCF_000517525.1 Limulus polyphemus | reverse complement strand
GATAAATATCTGCTGTTAATGTGAATATGTAATAATGTGTGTTATTAGTTCATCCCCTGATTCCGATTTGTAAACGATTTAACTAAAACTGACGAAAATTACGCATCCAACTTAAGCTAACTCACAATATAAATAGTGTCTCAACCACTACTGTGTCTATTGTATCCAAGTCGGCCTGATGAGCCCTGGTATAAAGCAAAAGGCCTAATCCACATCAGACATGGTAGATATGATGTGATTGG
>NW_013733334.1:0-242 GCF_000517525.1 Limulus polyphemus | reverse complement strand
TCATGTGGTACTAGCATAACATTATAATCTGTGTTCATGTGGTACTAGCATAACATTATAATCTGTGTTCATGTGGTACTAGCATAACATTATAATCTGTGTTCATGTGGTGCTAGCATAACATTATAATCTGTATTCATGTTATACTAGCATAACATTATAATCTGTGTTCATGTGGTACTAGCATAACATTATAATCTGTGTTCATGTGGTACTAGCATAACATTATAATCTGTGTTCAT
>NW_013733333.1:0-242 GCF_000517525.1 Limulus polyphemus | reverse complement strand
ATCCACTTTATCTGATACTTCTAACTGCTGTACTACTTCCACTTTATGTGTTACATACACTTTATCTGATACTTCTACCTGATGTGCTACTTCAATTTTATGTGTTACATCCACTTTATCTGATACTTCTACCTGATGTACTACTTCAATTTTATGTGTTACATCCACTTTATCTGATACTTCTACCTGATGTACTACTTCCACTTTATGTGTTACATACACTTTATCTGATACTTCTACCT
>NW_013733332.1:0-242 GCF_000517525.1 Limulus polyphemus | reverse complement strand
CCAAGAGGTTCTACACAATTCTGTAACAGCACCTTTCATCAACAGGTTCTACACAATTCTGTAACAGCACCTTTCATCAACAGGTTCTACACAATTCTGTAATAGCAACTTTCATCAACAGGTTCTACATAATGCTGTAATATCATCTTCTCTCCAACGGTTCTACATAATGCTGTAATATCATCTTCTCTCCAACGGTTCTAGGCACTGCTGCAACAGCACCTTTCATCAAGAGGTTCTAT
>NW_013733331.1:0-242 GCF_000517525.1 Limulus polyphemus | reverse complement strand
CTTTTATCAAGTTTAAAGCAGGCCTGTGTTATTTACATTTCGGATCAGATGCTTGATTTGCATAACAATTGGCTGAAGAGGTTACTGAAATTGTTTCATAACAATGTTTTTTTTTCTTTTTCTAGTTTTGTGTAATCATGGTTAAAAGGGGTTTTTAATATAATGGAGAAGAAAAATAAAATTGTAATTTAATCTTGTATTAATCATATTAGCTTACAGAGAACCATTTAAAAAGTAAGTTT
>NW_013733330.1:0-242 GCF_000517525.1 Limulus polyphemus | reverse complement strand
GTCAATCATTAATAGTAATACTGCAGTACGTCAATCACTAATAGTAATACTGCAGTACTTCAATCACTGATAGTAATACTGCAGTACGTCAATCACTGATAGTAATACTGCAGTCCATCAATCCCTAATGGTAATACGGCAGTACGTCAATCACTGATAGTGATACTGCAGTACGTCAATCATTAATAGTAATACTGCAGTACGTCAATCACTAATAGTAATACTGCAGTACGTCAATCACT
>NW_013733329.1:0-242 GCF_000517525.1 Limulus polyphemus | reverse complement strand
TTTGTTGTTGTTGGTTCGAGTTGATTCGGATGTTATATAACTCGTTTGTTGATGATTGAATCAACTCGAACGGATGTTATATAACTCGTTTGTTGTTGTTGAATCAACTCGAACGGATGTTATATAACTCGTTTGTTGATGATTGACTCAACTTGAACGGATGTTATATAACTCGTTTGTTGATGATTGAATCAACTTGAACGGTTGTTATATAACTCGTTTGTTGATGATTGAATCAACTT
>NW_013733328.1:0-242 GCF_000517525.1 Limulus polyphemus | reverse complement strand
CAGTTCTTGTCCCTCACACTTTAACCTTACCTTTTCAGTTCTTGTCCCTCACACTTTAAGTCCTTGTCCCTCACACTTTTAACCTTTACCCTTTCAGTCCTTGTCCCTCACACTTTAACCTTTACCCTTTCAGTCCTTGTCCTTCACACTTTAACCTTCACCCTTTCGGTCCTTGTCCCTCACACTTTAACCTTCACCCTTTCGGTCCTTGTCCCTCACACTTTAACCTTTACCCTTTCGGT
>NW_013733327.1:0-242 GCF_000517525.1 Limulus polyphemus | reverse complement strand
AGTGATGACTATAACTGAAAAGTTTGTTTAATTGTCCAAAGTACTACATAAGTACTACATTCAGGCTGAACGTTGCAGTACTAACTTTATGTTAATGATATTAGTAGATTTAATGGGCTATATTTCTGAAATTTATTTGTATTTGACCTAGAGAATTATATAATACACATTATAATTATCAAATTTTAATATCAAGTTGCACTGGTTACAGCCCAGAAACTTTTTTTACAGTCAGAGTAAAT
>NW_013733326.1:0-242 GCF_000517525.1 Limulus polyphemus | reverse complement strand
CATCACACAATATTTTTTCTATGTCATTATTTTGGGGTCAGTGACCCATCACACAATATTTTTTCATGTCATTATTTTGGGGTCAATGACCCGTCACACAATATTTTTTCATGTCATTATTTTGGGGTCAGTGACCCGTCACACAATATTTTTCCATGTCATTATTTTGGGGTCAGTGACCCGTCACACAATATTCTTTTCATGTCATTATTTTGGGGTCAGTGACCCATCACACAATATTT
>NW_013733325.1:0-242 GCF_000517525.1 Limulus polyphemus | reverse complement strand
GTGTATTGTAGTGATAGGCAAACAACATTAAATATACAGTGTGTATTGTAGTAGTAGACAAACAGTATTAAATATACAGTGGGTATTGTAGTAGTAGACAAACAACATTAAATATACAGTTGGTATTGTAGTGATAGGCAAACAACATTAAATATACAGTGGGTATTGTAGTAGTAGACAAACAACATTAAATATACAGTGTGTATTGTAGTGATAGGCAAACAACATTAAATATACAGTGT
>NW_013733324.1:0-242 GCF_000517525.1 Limulus polyphemus | reverse complement strand
AGAAATCATTATACAGTTTGCTTTAGAGAAGCTACCAGATGATATAGAAAGCACATTGTTCGAAAACTAGAGAGAACATTCGCAAAACAATGGTTAGCTTTTAAAAAGATAAAAACAATTAGAGAACATGCCATCCCATGCAGAAAACCCTAAAATAGGTTGAGGAAACGTTAACTTGCTATGAAATTAATACAGAAAATAACAGGCTCGTTAGTTATTTAGAGAAAAGGTACATTCGTCCT
>NW_013733323.1:0-242 GCF_000517525.1 Limulus polyphemus | reverse complement strand
AGGTACAATTGTTCGCCGTACATTTCTTAATTCGTTACTGTGGAGACGCGGGAAGAGTTCAATACATATGTATATTATAGCCAAAGATGAGGTACAATTGTTCGCACCGTAAATTTATTAGTTGGTTACTGTGGAGACGCGGGAAGAGTTCAATACATATGTATATTATAGCCAAAGATGAGGTACAATTGTTCCCGCCGTACATTTCTTAATTCGTTACTGTGGAGTCGCGGGAAGAGTTC
>NW_013733322.1:0-242 GCF_000517525.1 Limulus polyphemus | reverse complement strand
ATATACACATCCTTTAAACCCACATTCACGTACTTGTAAACCCACATATACACACTTGTAAACCCATATTCACGTATTTCTAAACCCACATATACACACCTGTAAACCCATAATCACGTATTTGTAAATCCACATATAAACATACACATACACTCTTGTAAACCCTCATTCGTGTAGCCATAAACTATATATACGTCCTTTAAACCTACATTCACGTACTTGTAAACCCACATATACACACT
>NW_013733321.1:0-242 GCF_000517525.1 Limulus polyphemus | reverse complement strand
TATTACACTAAAATACCACTAGTTTAAAATATCAATATATATTACACTAAAAATACCGCTAGTTTAAATTATCAATATATATATTACACTAAAAATATCACTAGTTTAAAATATCAAAATATATTACACTAAAAATACCACTAGTTTAAAATATCAATATATATTACACTAAAATACCACTAGTTTAAATTATCAATATATATATTACACTAAAAATACCACTAGTTTAAAATATCAATATA
>NW_013733320.1:0-242 GCF_000517525.1 Limulus polyphemus | reverse complement strand
CCTTTGTATCCTATAATTTTACTGTAAAGTGGTGATATGTTACTCGTATTGATACACCTTTGTATCCTGTAATTTTTACTGTAAAGTTACGATATCTTACTCATCTTAATACACCTTTGTATCCTGTAATTTTACTGTAAAGTGGTGATATCTTACTCATCTTAATACACCTTTGTATCCTATAATTTTTACTGTAAAGTGGTGATATGTTACTCGTATTGATACACTTTTGTATCCTGTAA
>NW_013733319.1:0-242 GCF_000517525.1 Limulus polyphemus | reverse complement strand
AAATACCAACTGTATTATTAATCAACTGGTTCACTTTGTTCACCTGAGTTTGAGTAGATGTACAGAAGGGACATAAAAATACCAACTGCATTATTAATCATCTGGTTCCCTTTGTTCACCTGAGTTTGAGTAGATGTACAGAAGGGACATAAAAAATACCAACTGTATTATTAATCATCTGGTTTACTTTGTTCACCTGAGTTTGATTAGATGTACGGAAGGGACATAAAAATACCAATTGT
>NW_013733318.1:0-242 GCF_000517525.1 Limulus polyphemus | reverse complement strand
CCATTTTACTGTTTTTTTTTTAGTAATATTGTAAACAAAGAATATCTTTTCAAAAAAGTTTATTCAAATAAAATTCCAACATCTAAAAGGCCATTACGTCTTCTTACAAAATATACTCCACCTTTTGGACTGTTTTTACTCTGTGTTAGCGAAACTTCACATTTTTTTATCTTTTCACGAGACAGAATATTTTTCGTTATTGGTATAATGTCTCAATTTTCAGTTTTAAAAGAAATAATCCC
>NW_013733317.1:0-242 GCF_000517525.1 Limulus polyphemus | reverse complement strand
AGTTCAGTGATTAACTGCAGTGTCCTAATCTCGCAAATGATGTAGTTCAGTGATTAACTGTAGTGTCCTAATATCGCCAGAGGAATCATGTAGTTCAATGATTGACTGCAGTGTCCTAATCTCGCAAATGATGTAGTTCAATGATTAACTACAGTGTCCTAATCTCGCAAGAGAAATGGTGTAGTTCAATGATTAACTGCAGTGTCCTAATCTCGCAAGATAAATGATGTAGTTCAATGATT
>NW_013733316.1:0-242 GCF_000517525.1 Limulus polyphemus | reverse complement strand
CTTAATATGACAGATAAAAAGTAATTGCTAACTTTAATAAAGTTAAACAGAAATTCTTTTTTAAACAACTCAGCTTGGTAGTTAATCTCACTCATTATGTAGTATGAAAATAAATCTTGCTTGTAAAATATATGGTTCTTGATTCTGGACGTTCCAAGTTATCTCATTCATTAAATTTACTGTGAACATGTTCAGCATCATCAACAGAAGTTGACTATCTTCATGTAGTTGGTTTTAATCCA
>NW_013733315.1:0-242 GCF_000517525.1 Limulus polyphemus | reverse complement strand
GTCAACAAACAAGAAAATGTTAAGACAGTTCCTATCAAAATTATAATTTAAACTACAGTAATCCATAAGCATTACCTTGCATTTATTATAATTAAAACCAATCTTTCAGTTATTTGTCCAACTCACCAAATCATCTAAATCTTTTGGTAAAGCAACAGCATTCAAGAGCTTATTATCAGCAGCAAATTAAAGCAATGTTTTGACCATTCCTTTATCTAAGTCATTGATATACATTACAAAAA
>NW_013733314.1:0-242 GCF_000517525.1 Limulus polyphemus | reverse complement strand
TCTCTGAATCCCTATGTTTGTTCACTTCTGGGTTGGAGCTGCAATCTATGGATCCTTATGTTTTGTTTCAAGTCTGGCTGGAGCTGTAGTTTGTGTATCCTCATGTTTATTCAAGTCTGGGTTAGAACTGTAATCTGTGGATCCTTGTTTGTTCAAGTCTGGTATGTAGCTGTAATCTGTGGATCGTTGTGTTTGTTCACGTCTGGGTTAGAGCTGTTATCTGTGGATCCTTGTGTTTGTTC
>NW_013733313.1:0-242 GCF_000517525.1 Limulus polyphemus | reverse complement strand
ACTTGTCTCTACTTTATATATAGATGTTTCTCATAATGTCTCACTTGTCACTTTTAAGTTAATGACAATTGGTCATCTGGTCTCTACTTTATATATAGATGTTTCACATAATGTTGTCTCACTTTTTACTATTTAAAGTAGAGACTAGATGACCAATTGTCATTAAGTCTCACTTGTCACTATTAAGCAATGTTTGTGAAACATCTATATATAAAGTAGACTAGATGACCAATTGTCATTAA
>NW_013733312.1:0-242 GCF_000517525.1 Limulus polyphemus | reverse complement strand
TTATATGGATAACATACAACAGGCAGCACTGTTGTATTTATATGGATAACATACAACAGGCAGCACTGTTGTATTTATATGGATAACATACAACAGGCAGCACTGTTGTATTTATATGGATAACATACAACAGGCAGCACTGTTGTATTTATATGGATAACATACAACAGGCAGCACTGTTGTATTTATATGGATAACATACAACAGGCAGCACTGTTGTATTTATATGGATAACATACAAC
>NW_013733311.1:0-242 GCF_000517525.1 Limulus polyphemus | reverse complement strand
AGCCTTCTGATTTACCGCTGTGTCATTGGGGTACAACTATTGGAAAGAAAGACATTTTGTTTTTGTCTGTGTGTACGGTCATTGTGGCGCAACCTTAACAGCTTCAGTATCGCTTGAATTATATTTATCAGCAGGTGGCAGCATTAGTTTCAGACCGTATTGTTTTATTTTTACCGCCGGAATAAGCAGGTATAATTACATACTTTTAATTTATAATTATTAGTTATAGCAAAGCTCGGAAG
>NW_013733310.1:0-242 GCF_000517525.1 Limulus polyphemus | reverse complement strand
ATTAAACATGTAACACTAGATCAGAATGATATCTTAGTGTCGTTTGATGTTGTTTCATAGAATCTGTAGAAAAAACCCATTGCATGTTTGAGAGAAAATTAACAAGAAATTGAAATTCAGCTTTAGAAATAATTGATATGATTAACCTTGTTGAAACATATGTTTAAAATTCATGTTTTCAATTTATGAGTGAAGTTTATAAATAGAATGAAAGTTTAGCTATGGGTTTCCCATAGAATAAA
>NW_013733309.1:0-242 GCF_000517525.1 Limulus polyphemus | reverse complement strand
AAAATACACTCTACGTACAAATTAAGCATATTCAAAAATAAATAAGAGTAGTTAGAGTTTATCTACTATACTTTCCTTTTTAAATAATAATCCGATTCTCATTATTCTTTTTCTTGTTATTATAGAAATTCAGTTTACTTATTCCATAATTTCATACCTCTTACTTACTTTATTGTCTTCTCTGTAAGTCTTAATAACAGTTTTCACGGTGGTTTCACAATTCCTACAGACTTTACACAACC
>NW_013733308.1:0-242 GCF_000517525.1 Limulus polyphemus | reverse complement strand
TAAAAGACACTCCATAATTGTAAAATGGGATTACGTTTAAAATACAACAAATAACAAAAAGCTGATAAACAAAGATTTATAAGCATAATGAAGTAATTCATATTTTTGTGGAACTTACTACGTTGGTCACAAGGAAGACAGACCAATGTTCTGTCGAAACAAGTAGCATATTAACTCAAAACTAATGCTCATAAATCGTTATTTGTCAACTTATTGTTATATTAGCATAAGACTGCAAATGG
>NW_013733307.1:0-242 GCF_000517525.1 Limulus polyphemus | reverse complement strand
TACGAAAACTTGTTCTTCTTCGTCAACATTCTAAAAAGTACGAAACGTTCCTACAAAACTTGTTCTTCTTTCGTCAACACTCTAAAAAAGTACGAAACGTTCCTAGAAAACTTGTTCTTCGTTCGTCAACATTCTAAAAGTACGAAACGTTCCTATAAAACTTGTTCTTCTTTCGTCAACACTGTAAAAGTACGAAACGTTCCTATAAAACTTGTTCTTCTTTCGTCAACACTGTAAAAGTA
>NW_013733306.1:0-242 GCF_000517525.1 Limulus polyphemus | reverse complement strand
ATTTTTGTTGTACCTGAAATAATCTGATATCAATCAAGTCAACAGAAGTTCTTTATTGTATCTGAAATTATCTGATATTAATCAAGTCAACAGAAGCTTTTTGTTGTACTTGAAATAATCTGATATCAATCAAGTCAACAGAAGTTTTTGTTGTACCTGAAATAATCTGATATCAATCAAGTTAACAGAAGCTTTTTGTTGTACCTGAAATAATCTGATATCAATCAAGTCAACAGAAGTTC
>NW_013733305.1:0-242 GCF_000517525.1 Limulus polyphemus | reverse complement strand
AGATTTTAACAGCCGATAAACTAACGTCAATGGAAAAATCCTACATTCTCTAGTCGAAAATAATAATCTGATTTCAATCAATGACACTACCCCAACGCACACGTTTCATAACGTCTCACAAGACATACTAGAGTTAGCAATAATCACGTGCACATTTTTGCAATATACACATAATTTTCGTGTCAATGAAGACATAGGCAGCGATCATGATCCCATATCCTTTGATTTAAATACTAATCCGT
>NW_013733304.1:0-242 GCF_000517525.1 Limulus polyphemus | reverse complement strand
CACTAGCTCTGTGGTTTAGTAGGCCTTTGAAATCCCTGGGATATGAATCACTAGCTCTGTGGTTTATTAGGCCTTTGAAATCCCAGGGATATGAATCACTAGCTCTGTGGTTTAGTAGGCCTTTGAAATCCCAGGGACATAAATCACTAGCTCTGTGGTTTAGTAGGCCTTTGAAATCCCAGGGACTCGAATCACTAGCCCTGTGGTTTAGTAGGCCTTTAAAATCCCAGGGATACGAATCA
>NW_013733303.1:0-242 GCF_000517525.1 Limulus polyphemus | reverse complement strand
AATGATGTAGTGTTACTTAGAATAAAGTAAAGGAAGTTTAACTATTGTTACATTAGTGGTGTAGTGATACTTAGAATAAAGAAAGTTTAACTATTGTTACATTAGTGATGTAGTGATACTTAGAATAAAGGAAGTTTAACTATTGTTACATTAGTGATGTAGTGATACTTAGAATAAAGTAAAGAAAGTTTAACTATTGTTACATTAATGATGTAGTGATACTTAGAATAAAGGAAGTTTAA
>NW_013733302.1:0-242 GCF_000517525.1 Limulus polyphemus | reverse complement strand
GATGGTGAGTAGTTTATAGGGTGCTGGCGTGATAAGAGTGATAGAAGATCCCTTGACTTGGATGGTGACTAGTTTATAGGGTGCTGGCGTTATAAGAGTGACAGAAGATCCCTTGACTTGGATCGTGAGTAGTTTATAGGGTGCTGGCATTATAAGAGTGATAGAAGATCCCTTGACTTGGATGGTGGGTAGTATATAGGGTGCTGGCGTTATAAGAGTTACAGAAGATCCCTTGGCTTGGA
>NW_013733301.1:0-242 GCF_000517525.1 Limulus polyphemus | reverse complement strand
TTAACATACAATGTTACAATCACTGGTTTAGAAAGGACTACATCCCACCCTTCCAACAACTCTGTAAAACTGTTCACATCTGTCTAATTATATTAACATGTAACGTTACAATTACTGATTTAGAAAGGATTACATCCCACCCTTCCAACAACTCTGTAAAACTGTTCACATCTGTCTAATTATATTAATATGTAATGTTACAATCACTAGTTTAGAAAGGACTACATCCCACCCTTCCAACA
>NW_013733300.1:0-242 GCF_000517525.1 Limulus polyphemus | reverse complement strand
ACCAGGTCCATGTCTCATTAAAACTAGGAAGACAAGTCAATGTTATCAGGAACATGTCTCATGATAATCAGGAAGATAGGTCAATATTACCAGGAACATGTCTCATTATAACCAGTAAAACAGGTGAATGTTACGAGGAACATGTCTCATTATAACCTGGAAGACAGGACAATGTTAGCAGGAACATGTCATTATATTATGGAAGACACGTCAATGTTAGCAGGAACATGTCTCATTATAAC
>NW_013733299.1:0-242 GCF_000517525.1 Limulus polyphemus | reverse complement strand
AAAACAATATTAGTCTTACAAAGAAATGTTTAATAATTCAAACAATATTAGTCTTACAAAGAAATGTTTAATAATTCAAACAATATTAGTCTTACAAAGAAATGTTTAATAATTCAAACAATATTAGTCTTACAAAGAAATGTTTGATAATTCTAATAATATTAGTCTTACAAAGAAATGTTTAATAATTCAAACAATATTAGTCTTACAAAGAAATGTTTAATAATTCAAACAATATTAGT
>NW_013733298.1:0-242 GCF_000517525.1 Limulus polyphemus | reverse complement strand
ATATTTATATATCAGAGAATAGAACGACATATATATATTTTTATATCAGATAACAGAACGACATCTATATATTTATATATTAGACAACAGAACGACATCTATATATTTTTATATCAGATAACAGAACGTCATCTATATATTTATATATTAGAGAATAGAACGACATTTCATATATTTGTATATTAGACAACAGAACGACATCTATATATTTATATATTAGACAACAGAACGACATCTATATA
>NW_013733297.1:0-242 GCF_000517525.1 Limulus polyphemus | reverse complement strand
CAATAATGTCTCCCTAAAGTGTGAAAACGATAAACAGTAATGTCTCCCTAAAGTGTGAAAACAATAAACACCAATGTCTTCCTAAAGTGTGAAAACAATAAACATCAATGTCTTCCTAAAGTGTGAAAACAATAAACAGCAATGTCTTCCTAAAGTGTGAAAACAATAAACATCAATGTCTTCCTAAAGTGTGAAAACAATAAACAGCAATGTCTTCCTAAAATGTGAAAACAATAAACACC
>NW_013733296.1:0-242 GCF_000517525.1 Limulus polyphemus | reverse complement strand
CCATAAGACATTGTTTGAAGAAACAGTGAACTGTTGTTCTGGATGCTGGCCCATAAGACATTGTTTGAAGCAACAGTGAACTGTTGTTCTGGATGCTGGCCCATAAGACATTGTTTGAAGAAACAGTGAACTGTTGTTCTGGATGCTGGCCCATAAGACATTGTTTGAAGCAACAGTGAACTGTTGTTCTGGATGCTGGCCCATAAGACATTGTTTGAAGCAACAGTGAACTGTTGTTCTGG
>NW_013733295.1:0-242 GCF_000517525.1 Limulus polyphemus | reverse complement strand
AAACCTAGAGAACCTTTGATGGCTATCAAGTCGGTTTACTCTCTTCTTTAAACCTAGGGAACCGTTGATGGCTGCCAAATCGGTTTACTCTCTTCTTTAAACCTAGAGAATCTTTTATGGTTGCCAAGTCGGTTTACTCTCTTCTTTAAACCTAGAGAACCTTTGATGGCTATCAAGTCGGTTTACTCTCTTCTTTAAACCTAGGGAACCGTTGATGGTTGCCAAGTCGGTTTACTCTCTTC
>NW_013733294.1:0-242 GCF_000517525.1 Limulus polyphemus | reverse complement strand
ATTATTCAGGTGTAGTATATAGTTGGATTTGTTGGTAAGACATTATTCCATGTAGTACATAGTTGGATTTTTTAGTAAGACATTATTCCATGTAGTACATAGTTGGATTTGTCAGTAAGACATTATTCAGTGTTGGATTTGTTGGTAAGACATTATTCAGTGCAGTATATAGTTGGATTTGTCGGTAAGACATTATTCAGTGCAGTACATAGTTGGATTTGTCGGTAAGACATTATTCAGTG
>NW_013733293.1:0-242 GCF_000517525.1 Limulus polyphemus | reverse complement strand
GGGTATCGAAACCCGGTTTCTAGCATTGCAACTCAGCAGACATACCGCTGTGCTACTGAGAGGCAATATTTTAAGTTTGTTTGAAGTTAAACACAAAGCTACACAATTGGCTATCCGTGCTCTGCCCACAATGGGTATCGAAACCCGGTTTCTAGCATTGCAACTCAGCAGACATACCGCTGTGCTACTGAGAGGCAATATTTTAAGTTTGTTTGAAGTTAAGCACAAAGCTACACAATTGG
>NW_013733292.1:0-242 GCF_000517525.1 Limulus polyphemus | reverse complement strand
CACTCAGTGGAGTAGTAGTGTTTGGATCACTGCAACACTCAGTGGAGTAGTAGTGTTTGGATCACTGCAACACTCAGTGGAGTAGTGTTTGGATCACTGCAACACTCAGTGGAGTAGTAGTGTTTGGATCACTGCAACACTCAGTGGAGTAGTGTTTGGATCGCTGCAACACTCTATCTTGGTCTTGACTTGAGTTAATCAGCTGGCCAATAGTGGCTAGGGTCACCAAGGTACCAGTATAA
>NW_013733291.1:0-242 GCF_000517525.1 Limulus polyphemus | reverse complement strand
TATTATTAAACCTTGTCAAAAAATTTAAAACTTACTTTGTTTTAAATCCTGAACGTGTCTCTGACTTCATCTTGGGGAGTGGGAGTTTATCGAAAAAAGTGTCAGTTTACATATTTAATCCTGTCACGCTTGTAGTAGGTGAATATAGTAATTACAGACAGGGAAGGGTAAATAGAACATCTGGTGGTAGTGTGTATATATGATACGTCATGCACAGGGTAAATAAAACATCTGGTGGTAGT
>NW_013733290.1:0-242 GCF_000517525.1 Limulus polyphemus | reverse complement strand
GCGGTAGTGGTACAAAGTGACAACAATCCACACTGTGGTAGTGACACACAGTTACAACAATCCACACTGTGGCAGTGGTTCCAAGTGACAACAATCCACACTGTGGTAGTGGTTCCAAGTGACAACAATCCACACTGTGGTAGTGACACACAGTTACAACAATCCACACTGTGGCAGTGGTTCAAAGTGACAACAATCCACACTGTGGTAGTGGTTTCAAGTGACAACAATCCACACTGTGG
>NW_013733289.1:0-242 GCF_000517525.1 Limulus polyphemus | reverse complement strand
CGTATCTCACATTGTGGCCTTTAACTTGACATTTCATCCACTTACATGGCAAACTTTTAAAGACAGATGTAAAGGATGTTACTCATAAAACACATAAACAGACTGCGGTGTAAGAAGATGATAATTGCGCTACTGTTGTTGTAGCCATATCAGATTCAGAGGCATTTGTCCGACATAAAAAGAAACAAAATACCTTAATTTATTACTCTCATATTTCCATCATGTATGTATTGAATGTCTTA
>NW_013733288.1:0-242 GCF_000517525.1 Limulus polyphemus | reverse complement strand
GATTTGTGCTGAACAACAAACGAATAAACAAACAGTCTTCTATAACACAATCTTTTGATTTTTTTATTCTATCTAAGAGTACATGCCTGATTCTAAAGCAAAAACAAAGAAATAGCAAATAACATTTTATCTAAAGCATAACATCCAAAATATTTTCACAACATAACTTCCATTAGAATTTTGTTTCAACAAAACCACTTGAATAAAAACGAATTTCATTTGTTAGCCAAAGATTAATTGAT
>NW_013733287.1:0-242 GCF_000517525.1 Limulus polyphemus | reverse complement strand
TTAAATGTTTGAAACGATACCCAGGTTCAACTTGAAAAGAAGATGTTTTCTCACTTTGCTTTCGTAAAGAAGAACGACCAGTTTTGTTTTGGGCTAAAACACCAGATTCTGGTGCTCGAGGAGGACGAGGTTTATCCTTAGAAACTGAAAGTTTATGTGTTGAAGGCAGTGTTTGATATGGAATGTATTTGATGCAGTTTTTGAATGTTTTTTCTGTCTTTGAATTGAAAATCCTTGATAAA
>NW_013733286.1:0-242 GCF_000517525.1 Limulus polyphemus | reverse complement strand
CATACTATATATATAAACATACTACGTGTGTGTAAACCACTAATGTGTACTATATATATATAAACATACTACGTGTGTATAAACCACTAATGTGTACTATATATATAAACATACTACATGTGTGTGTAAACCACTAATGTGTACTATTTATATAAACATACTACATGTGTGGTAAACCACTAATGTGTAGTATATATATAAACATACTACATGTGTGTGTAAACCACTAATGTGTACTATAT
>NW_013733285.1:0-242 GCF_000517525.1 Limulus polyphemus | reverse complement strand
TATATATATATCATTGTGTATGTTTAATCAGGAGTTTTTACTTACCGTATATATATATATATATATCGTTGTAAATGTGTAATCAGAAGTTTTCAATTAACATACATATATATAAATATATATCATTGTAAGTATTTAATCAGAAGTTTTTACTTACCATATATGCATATATATCCTTATGAATCTTTAACCAGAGGATTTTATTTACCATATATGTATATATATATATATATATATATATA
>NW_013733284.1:0-242 GCF_000517525.1 Limulus polyphemus | reverse complement strand
GTATATTAGTTAACCACGTCTTGTATTACACTAAACAACCACGATCTGCTGTATTGTACTTAATAAATAACAACGACTTGTTGTATATTAGTTAACTACGTCGTGTATTACACTAAACAACCACGATCTGCTGTATTGTACTTAATAAATAACAACGACTTGTTGTATATTAGTTAACTACGTCGTGTATTACACTAAACAACCACGATCTGCTGTATTGTACTTAATAACAACGACTTGTT
>NW_013733283.1:0-242 GCF_000517525.1 Limulus polyphemus | reverse complement strand
TCACGGTGCATGTAGCTCTTATACAAACACGAGATAAAAAACTCTCGTCACGGAGTATGTAGCTCTTATACAAACACGAGATAAAAAACTCTCCGTCACGGAGCATGTAGCTCTTATACAAACACGAGATAAAAACTCTCCGTCACGGAGCATGTAGCTCTTATACAAACACGAGATAAAAAACCCTCCGTCACGGAGCATGTAGTTCTTACTACATTAAAAAGATGCGCCTGCGCGCACGC
>NW_013733282.1:0-242 GCF_000517525.1 Limulus polyphemus | reverse complement strand
CCTGTGTTTAATCACCACCCAACTTCTTCTCTGTAAATTACCTGTGTTTAATCACCACCCAACTTTTTCCCTGTGAATTACCTGTGTTTAATTACCACCCAACTTTTTCCCTGTGAATTACCTGTGTTTAATCACCACCCAACTTCTTCCCTGTGAATTACCTGTGTTTAATCACCACCCAAATTCTTCCCTATGAGTTACCTGTGTTTAATTACCACCCTTCTTCCCTGTGAATTACCTGT
>NW_013733281.1:0-242 GCF_000517525.1 Limulus polyphemus | reverse complement strand
AGGATAAACGAACAAAAGGTGTGATTGGGGGTGTGAACTCACTACTGTAAGAGGATACACGAATAAAAGGTGTGATTGGGGTGTGAACTCACTACCATAAGAGGATAAACGAACAAAAGGTGTGATTTGGGTGTGAACTCACTACCATAAGAGGATAAACGAACAAAAGGTGTGATTGGGGGTGTGAACTCACTACTGTAAGAGGATAAACGAACAAAAGGCGTGGTTTGGGTGTGAACTCA
>NW_013733280.1:0-242 GCF_000517525.1 Limulus polyphemus | reverse complement strand
AGTGGCTGGAGTTGGCGATGGGGGTGTTGACTAGCCACCTTATGTCTAGTGTACCTCTTAAAAATTAGGGACAGCTGGCACAGATAGTCTCGAGTAGGTTTGTTCGAAATCCACTAAAACAAAGAAATCCTGGACAGAGGTCAGTGTTGTTACCCTGTACCGAGGAAGACAATACTTGATTTAAATAGAGTTGTTTAAACATTTGTTTAAAAACAGTAAAAGCTTGGAATGGTATATTCTTT
>NW_013733279.1:0-242 GCF_000517525.1 Limulus polyphemus | reverse complement strand
ATATATATATATATATATATATATATACACACATACTCAGATAACGAATGGCCAGGAGTTTTTGTACAGTTTTAAACGTTGCACGCTATCGCATCCTTGTATTATAGTGACTCACAAAAGAACACACACATATATATATACATACTCAGATAATGAATGGCCAGGAGTTTTTGTACAGTTTGAAACGTTGCACGCTATCGCATCCTTATATTATAGTGACTCACAAAAGAACACACACACAC
>NW_013733278.1:0-242 GCF_000517525.1 Limulus polyphemus | reverse complement strand
TTGATAAAGTAGTAATACAGTTCATAGACATACATTCTTACCAAGTAGTACATTCCATTCTTCATAAAGTGGTAATATAGTTGACAGATAAACATTCTTACCATGTAGCACATTCTGTTCTTGATAAAGTAGTAATATATTTGATAGACAAACATTCTTACCACGTAGTACATTTCATTCTTGATAAAGTAGTAATCCAGTTGATAGACATACATTCTCTTACCATGTAGCACATTCCATTC
>NW_013733277.1:0-242 GCF_000517525.1 Limulus polyphemus | reverse complement strand
TTTACCCAAGCATTTTCATCGAACTGGTTGACTTATTTCAAAACGTTGTTGATAATTTTGACAACTGGGATACTGAAACCTTTACCCAAGCATTTTCATCGAACTGGTTGACTTATTTCAAAACGTTGTTGATAATTTTGACAACTGGGATACTGAAACCTTTACCCCAAGCACTTTCATCGAACTGGTTGACTTATTTCAAAACGTTGTTGATAATTTTGACAACTGGGATACTGAAACCC
>NW_013733276.1:0-242 GCF_000517525.1 Limulus polyphemus | reverse complement strand
TGTCATTCTTTCCTCAGTTATTATTTTAATATCAGTGCTATTGTAATTATTTATTTAGTTAATATATTAATATCAGTGCTTTTGTCATTCTTTCTTCAGTTATTATTGTAATATCAATGCTGTTGTTGTTCTTTCCTCACTTATTATTGTAATATTATTGCTCTTGCCATTCTTTACTCAGTTACTATTCTAATGTCAGTGTTTTTGTTTTTCTTTCCTGACTTATTATTGTAATATCAGTG
>NW_013733275.1:0-242 GCF_000517525.1 Limulus polyphemus | reverse complement strand
AACAAGCGACATAGTCCTACCAGACACGCTAAACACGTAAATAATACACACTTAACATGCGGAATAGTCTTGCAAGATGCTCTAAACACGTAAATAATACAGACTTAACATGCGGAATAATCCTACCAGACACGCTAAACACGTAAATAATACACACGTAACATGCGAAATAGTTCTACCAGACACGCTAAACACGTAAATAATACACACTTAACAAGCGACGTAGTTCTACCAGATGCACC
>NW_013733274.1:0-242 GCF_000517525.1 Limulus polyphemus | reverse complement strand
ATCTTATAGAAACCAAATATTTAGGGTAAAGAAGTGATATTCTCTGATTTATTCTAACTTATAGAACCAAATATTTACAGAGAGAAGTGATATTCTCTGATTTCTTCTATCTTATAGAACCAAATATTTACAGAAAAAGTGATATTCTCGAATAGCAATCTACTGGTTCGAATCCCCGTCACCGTACATATTCGCCTTTTCAGTCGTGGTGGCGCTGCAACGTGATAGGTTAGACAACTAAC
>NW_013733273.1:0-242 GCF_000517525.1 Limulus polyphemus | reverse complement strand
AAATGTTTAATCACAAGTTTTTATTTACCATATATATATATACATATCGTTGTAAATTTTTACTCAGAAGTTTTTATTTACCAAATATATATATATCGACGTGAATTTTTAAACAGTAGTTTTTTTAACAATATATATATATATCGATGTGAATGTTTAAACAGAAGTTTTATCTACCATATATATATATATATATATATATATCGTTGTAACTGTTTAATTGGGAGTCTTTACTTATCATG
>NW_013733272.1:0-242 GCF_000517525.1 Limulus polyphemus | reverse complement strand
TTCAATATACACACTTTGAATTTAGAGTAAAGACCTAGCCCCTAACTTCGTTCTTGCCATGTTCAATATACTCGCTTTGAATTTTGAGTAAAGACCTAGCCCTTACTTCGTCCTTGCCAAGTTCAATATACTGCTTTGAATTTAGAGTAAAGACCTAGCCCCTAACTTCGTTCTTGCCAAGTTCAATATACTCGCTTTGAATTTAGAGTAAAGACCTAGCCCCTAACTTCGTTCTTGCCATG
>NW_013733271.1:0-242 GCF_000517525.1 Limulus polyphemus | reverse complement strand
ACAAGACTGCAGCTTATCAACAACAATAATAGGTGTGTAACATTCTAGCATGGAGAACAAGACTGCAACTTATCAACAACATTAGGTATGTAAAATTCTAGCATGGAGAACAAGACGCAGCTTATCAATAACAACAATAGGTATGTAACATTCTAGCATGGAGAACAAGACTGCAGCTTACCAACAACAATAATAGGTATGTAACATTCTAGCATGGAGAACAAGACTGCAGCTTATCAACA
>NW_013733270.1:0-242 GCF_000517525.1 Limulus polyphemus | reverse complement strand
CTACAAAGCTGTAACTTTAGATATTAATTGTATGTGGACTACTTGATTAACTACAAAGCTGTAACTTTAGATATCTAAGGTTACAGCTTTGTAGTTAATCAAGTAGTCCGTATACAATTAATATCTAAGATGACAGTTTGTAGTTAATGAAGTAGTCCGTATACAATTAACATCTAAGGTTACAGCTTTGCAAGTAGTCCGTATACAATTAATATCTAAGGTTACAGCTTTGTAGTTAACTA
>NW_013733269.1:0-242 GCF_000517525.1 Limulus polyphemus | reverse complement strand
ATCTGCTATCCAATAGTGTAACTACCACGCCAGACTTAGGGTTGTTTATATATATTATCCAATAGTGTAACTTCCATGCCAGACTTGGGGTTCTTTATATATACTATCCAATGGTGTAACTACCACGCTAGGTTTGTGGTTGTTTATATCTGCTATCCAATAGTGTAACTACCACGCCAGACTTAGGGTTGTTTATATATATTTTCCAATAGTGTAACTACCACGCCAGACTTGGAGTTTTT
>NW_013733268.1:0-242 GCF_000517525.1 Limulus polyphemus | reverse complement strand
AATGTCGGTAAATCCTCATACCCCCATAACGCCACCTGCCGATATATCAGAAGTTTCTATGAATGCCGGTAAATCCTTATACCTTCATAACGCCACTTGCCGATATATCATAAGTTTATATGAATGTCGGTAAATCCTTATACCCCCATAACGTCACCTGCCGATATATCAGAAGGTTTCTATGAATGCCGGTAAATCCTTATACCTCTTTAACGTCACCTGCCGATATATCAGAAGTTTCT
>NW_013733267.1:0-242 GCF_000517525.1 Limulus polyphemus | reverse complement strand
ACTACAGTAATACACTTTTAACTATGCCACAAGATATTTGGATGTTATACCCAGCATTGAGGCAGTGCTACTACAATAACACACTATGCCACAAGATATTTGGATGTTATACCCAGCATCGAGGCAGTGCTACTACAGTAATACACTTTTAACTATGCCACAAGATATTTGGATGTTATACCCAGCATTGAGGCAGTGCTACTACAATAACACACTATGCCACAAGATATTTGGATGTTATA
>NW_013733266.1:0-242 GCF_000517525.1 Limulus polyphemus | reverse complement strand
TTTCTGTCTGAGATACCATGTTTTATTATATAGCTGTTTATCTCTATCTGAGATACCATGTGTTATTACATAGCTGTTTATCTCTATCTGAGATACCGTATGTTATTATATAGCTGTTTATTTCTGTCTGAGATACCGTGTGTTATTATATAGCTGTTTATCTCTGTCTGAGATACCGTGTGTTATTTTATAGCTGTTTATTTCTGTCTGAGATACCATGTGTTATTATATAGCTGTTTATC
>NW_013733265.1:0-242 GCF_000517525.1 Limulus polyphemus | reverse complement strand
CCTACACTCGACTACTACAACAATATAGCTAACTATACCTATACTCGGCTACTATAACAATATAGCTAACTATACCTACACTCGACTACTACAACAATATAGCTAACTATACCTACACTCGACTACTACAACAATATAGCTAACTATACCTACACTCGACTACTACAACAATATAGCTAACTATACCTACACTCGGCTACTACAACAATACAGCTAACTATACCTACACTCGACTACTACAA
>NW_013733264.1:0-242 GCF_000517525.1 Limulus polyphemus | reverse complement strand
ACGACCTTATTACACCAAATTGTTCTTTTTACGACCTTATAAAACCAAATTGTTCATTTACGACCTTATTACAACAAATTTTTCTTTTTACGACCTTATAAAACCAAATTGTTCATTTACGACCTTATTACAACAAATTGTTCTTTTTACGACCTTATTACACCAAATTGTTCTTTTTACGGCCTTATTACACCAGAGTGTTCTTTTTTACGGCCTTATTACACCAAACTTTTGTTTTTACG
>NW_013733263.1:0-242 GCF_000517525.1 Limulus polyphemus | reverse complement strand
TATAAACCACTTCAGTTTGTTAACATACAAGTAGTCTAGAAACCAACAACTATAAACCACTTCAGTTTGTTGACACACAAGTAGTCTAGAAACCAACAACTATAAACCACTTCAGTTTGTGACATACAAGTAGTCTAGAAACCAACAACTAGAAACCACTTCAGTTTGTTAACATACATGTAGTCCAGAAACCAACAACTATAAACCACTTCAGTTTGTGACATACAAGTAGTCTAGAAACC
>NW_013733262.1:0-242 GCF_000517525.1 Limulus polyphemus | reverse complement strand
TTAATTGTATATTATTAGTTAACTTGAAGAAAGTTAATTGTATTTTGAAGAAAGTTATTTGTATGGCATTAGTTAACTTGAAGAAAGTTAATTGTATATTATTAGTTAACTTGAAGAAACTTACTTGCATGTTATTAGTTAACTTGAAGAAAGTTAACTGTATGGTATTAGTTAACTTGAAGAAAGTTACTTGTATGTTATTAGTTAACTTGAAGAAATTTAATTTTATGTTTCTAGTTAAC
>NW_013733261.1:0-242 GCF_000517525.1 Limulus polyphemus | reverse complement strand
GACAGTTCTGACCAACTTCACTGTTCTAGACGACAGTTCTGACCGTTACACTGTTCTAGACGACAGTTCTGACCATAACACTGTTCTAGACAACAGTTCTGACAATTACAATGTTCTAGACCAGAGTTCTGACCATTACACTGTTCTAGACGACAGTTCTGACCATTACACGGTTCTATACAACAGTTCTGACCGTCATTTCTTCTGAATCCTGGTTGGATTAAAAACTGATAAGTAATTTC
>NW_013733260.1:0-242 GCF_000517525.1 Limulus polyphemus | reverse complement strand
ATATAGAATAATGTTTCTTGTTTTTTTCTGTAAAATGCGACTCTAGATGGATTGTGTATTTTTTTCCTTCCTTAAAGCTTTGTGAACAACATTAGTATAGAACAATAAACCAACTGCCAAATAGGATGCAAGTGTTTTATATCGTATTAAAATGTGTTTTTCCTTATTATGTTTATGTTCAAATTCTAAGGTTAAGGTTTCATCACTGCTTCTCTTTCTCTATTCTAGCCACGTGGTTTCAG
>NW_013733259.1:0-242 GCF_000517525.1 Limulus polyphemus | reverse complement strand
AATCCTATGAACTTCTTCCTTAATTCGACCTTACATCCACTTCATCTAGTTAATCCTATGAACTTCTTCCTTAATTCGACCTTACATCCACTTCATCTAGTTAATCCTATGAACTTCTTCCTTAATTAGACCTTAAATCCACTTCATCTAGTTAATCCTATGAACTTCTTCCTTAATTCGATCTTATATCCACTTCATCTAGTTAATCCTCTGAATTTCTTCCTCACCCCCCACTTCATCTA
>NW_013733258.1:0-242 GCF_000517525.1 Limulus polyphemus | reverse complement strand
ATTGTTTAGTAATATTTTTACTTCAGATGTGTATGTGTGTGTGTGTGTGTGTGTGTGTGTGTAGTATTTCGCCTTTATTAAAGATTATGCCTTCTATGTATTATTTTTTTAATTAGATTGACTGAAGAGCAGTCTTAAACTTGCAAAAGCGCTACTAACCAACCTAAAACCAGAACAACAAAACAAACGAAAATTCAATGCTAGTGGTGCTTTGAATATATTTGAATATATAGTGGTGCTTT
>NW_013733257.1:0-242 GCF_000517525.1 Limulus polyphemus | reverse complement strand
AAACTCAGTAATTAGGATGAAACATACTTCCAATACAATTTTCATTATTAACCAAACTCAGTAATTAGAATGAAACATACTTCCAATACAATGTTCGTTATTAACCAAGATCAGTAATTAGGATGAAACATACTTCCAATACAATGTTCGTTATTAACCAAGATCAGTAATTAGGATGAAACATACTTCCAATACAATGTTCGTTATTAACCAAGCTCAGTAATTAGGATGAAACATACTTC
>NW_013733256.1:0-242 GCF_000517525.1 Limulus polyphemus | reverse complement strand
TACATAATGGTTATAAACACATTATATTGCCAGCTTGACCATGAAAAATTCCTGTCTACTATACATAATGGTTATAAACACATTATATTGCCAGCTTGGCCATGAAAAGTTCCTGTCTACTATACATAATGGTTATAAACACATTATATTGCCAGCTTGGCCATGAAAAGTTCCTGTCTACTATACATAATGGTTAAAAGTTCCTGTCTACTATACATAATGGTTATAAACACATTATATTG
>NW_013733255.1:0-242 GCF_000517525.1 Limulus polyphemus | reverse complement strand
AAAGAATGTTGTGTTGGGAAGTGTATTCTTAGTTAGTGTCTCAATCACTAAAATACTTAAAGAATGTGTTTTTTTAATTTTAGAGTCTTAGTGGCTCTGTAATCTGGTTATCTATTCACAAAACACTTTAAAATTTTTTAACATTAGTTTGTTCTGTTTGTATTTAAATTGTGGAATTGACCATACTGTAAGCTAATTACTTTAGAACTTCACGATTAACTTTGTTAGGTATTCCTTATCTG
>NW_013733254.1:0-242 GCF_000517525.1 Limulus polyphemus | reverse complement strand
GATGACAACATTACGAATAAATTCCTGTGCTACCAAACAATCGTCAGATGACAGCATTACGAAGAAATTCCTGTGCTATCAAACAATCGTCAGATGACATTACGAAGATATTCCTGTGCTACCAAACAATCGTCAGATGACATTACGAAGATATTCCTGTGCTACCAAACAATCGTCAGATGACAACATTACGAAGTTATTCCTGTGCTACCAAGCAATTGTCAGATGACAACATTACGAAT
>NW_013733253.1:0-242 GCF_000517525.1 Limulus polyphemus | reverse complement strand
CTATATATATATATATAAATAGTGTGTCACGTCACGTTTGATTTCTAGAAATAGGAGGAGTCATAAAATCCAAAATGCATTTATCTAAATAGAATAGTTTCATTACTGTCTGCCCATTACTATTTTAGTGACGGGGCCGTGAGGGGTGGGTGCAGTGAAACCTTTTAAATGTAGTGAATGTTCATATAATAAGTCTGAAGTAAAGAAGTCGTGTGGGATCACCTAGCCTAGAGCCAAGTGCG
>NW_013733252.1:0-242 GCF_000517525.1 Limulus polyphemus | reverse complement strand
CTATCACAGATCTCTCCCTCTCTACGTATTATATCCATACAGTACGTTGGTGACCATGGTCTATCACAGATCTCTCCCTCTCTATGTACCATATCCATACAGTACGTTGGTGACCATGGTCTACCACAGATCTCTCCCTCTCTATGTACCATATCCATACAGTACGTTGGTGACCATGGTCTATCACAGATCTCTCCCTCTCTATGTATTATATCCATACAGTACGTTGGTGACCATGGTCT
>NW_013733251.1:0-242 GCF_000517525.1 Limulus polyphemus | reverse complement strand
TGTTTTAATAGATTGATCAGTTTTTGCATTTCTAATAGATTGATTAGTATTTTTTTTTACATTTTTAATAGAATGATCAGTTTTTTTTTGCGTTTTTAATAGATTGATCAGTATTTGTTACGTTTTTAATAGATTGATCAGTATTTGTTACGTTTTTAATAGATTGATCAGTATTTTTTGCTATTTTAATAAATTGGTCAGTTTTTTTGCATTTTTAATAGATTCCTCAGTATTTTTTGCTA
>NW_013733250.1:0-242 GCF_000517525.1 Limulus polyphemus | reverse complement strand
ATAGACTAGAAGTCAGAATCAGAAATTAACTTGTTATTGTTTGTCAAATCAAATGTCTTCAAGGTCAGATGCTTAATGTGTCACGTGCTGATAACTAAGACATTTAAAGCAGATACAGCCTCTTATATGCTGAACAGTAAAATTACTTTTAACATTATTTATTTATATTACTTTACATGCGTCTTAATCAAGAAATCTATAAGCCTCTTTTGATAATCCTTGGAATTTTAATATTTTAATTC
>NW_013733249.1:0-242 GCF_000517525.1 Limulus polyphemus | reverse complement strand
GTACCAACAATACTATATTATCGAGACTTACGTACCAACGTTATTGCATGATCGATACTGACGTACCAACAGTATTACATGATCAAAGCTGACGTACCAACAATACTATATTATCGAGACTTACGTACCAACGTTATTGCATGATCGATACTGACGTACCAACAGTATTATATGATCAAAGCTGACATACCAACAATATTACATGATCGAGACTGACATGCCAGCAGTATTACGTGATCGAG
>NW_013733248.1:0-242 GCF_000517525.1 Limulus polyphemus | reverse complement strand
TCATAAATGAACATAAAGTGGGGTTATATACTCAATAGAGCGTTATAATGAACACAAAATGGGGGTTATATACTCAAAGAGGCGTCATAAATGAACATAAAGTGGGGTTATATACTCAAAGGGGCGTCATAATGAACATAAAGTGGGGTTATATACTCAATAGAGCGTCATAATGAATACAAAATGGAGGTTAGATACTCAATAGGGCGTCATAATGAACACAAAATGGGGGTTATATACTT
>NW_013733247.1:0-242 GCF_000517525.1 Limulus polyphemus | reverse complement strand
TGTCTCTCCCGGCTCGACCACAACCACCTTATTAATCGGATTCTCTATAAAACTATTTCTCCCAGCTCGACTATAACCACTCTATTAATCGGATTCTCTATAAAAACCGTCTCTCCCGGCTCGACCACAACCACCTTATTAATCGGATTCTCTATAAAACCGTCTCTCCCAGCTCGACTACAACCACCTTATTAATCGGATTCTCTATAAAACTATTTCTCCCAGCTCGACCACAACCGCCC
>NW_013733246.1:0-242 GCF_000517525.1 Limulus polyphemus | reverse complement strand
TCTTTTGAAAGTCTCAAGCATGAATATTTATTGATGTCTATCAATATTTTATTTCATTATGTTCTAAGCAAAGACCAAAACAGTTTGAGCTTTTCACAATAATAGAATTTAACAAAAGAGAGTTTGTTTGTAGTTAAGCAGAAACCTACAAAATGGGCTATCTGGGCTCTGCTCATCACAGGTATCGGAATCCAGTTTCAAGAGTTGTAAGTCTGGAAATATACCGCTGTGCCACTAGGGGG
>NW_013733245.1:0-242 GCF_000517525.1 Limulus polyphemus | reverse complement strand
GCGAAATTCCAAAAACAAACAAACAAACAATTGTTCTCATAAAAATGAGATGTTTCCAAATCTATGTGTAACTGGTTGGACTGGTGTATTAGCTATAATATGAAATATGGTATAAAAAAACCTATACCCAAGACTAATGAGGACTAAAATTTCTATCTCAATCAGCTTTGAATAATAGATCGATGGTAAGAAATGTCACGAGCGCATCGTTATAAGGAGTTAGGTATAAGGAGCATAAAAGA
>NW_013733244.1:0-242 GCF_000517525.1 Limulus polyphemus | reverse complement strand
CTATCCAAGAGTTAGTAGTGGGTGGTGTTGACTAGCTGCCTTCCCTTTAGTCTATCCTAGAGTTGGGAGAGGGTGGTGTTGACTAGCTGCCTTCCCTTTAGTCTATCCAAGAGTTAGTAGTGAGTGGTGTTGACTAGTTTCCTTCCCTTTAGTCTATCCTAGAGTTGGGAGAGGGTGGTGTTGACTAGTTGCCTTCCCTTTAGTCTATCCTAGAGTTGGGAGAGGGTGGTGTTGACTAGCTG
>NW_013733243.1:0-242 GCF_000517525.1 Limulus polyphemus | reverse complement strand
GTCTTCAGACCATATCAAATATATAAATAATCAAAATGTAACAGTCTTCACACCATATCAAATATATAAATAATTAAAATGTAACCGTCTTCAGACTATATCAAATACATAGATAATTAAAATGTAACCGTCTTCAGACCATAAAAAATATATGAATAATCAAATTCTAACGGTCTTTAGACCATATCAAATATATAAATAATTAAAATGTAACGGTCTTCAGACCATATCAAATATAAAAA
>NW_013733242.1:0-242 GCF_000517525.1 Limulus polyphemus | reverse complement strand
ATGTACAGTGATTCAAACTATGTACTACTTGTAGATATTAATACAATGATTGAAAGTATGTACTACTGGTAGATATTAGCATATCTACAAGTAGTAAATAGTTTGAATCACTGTACTAATATCTAATATCTACAAGTAGTACATAGTTTGAATCACTGTACTAATATCTACAAGTCCTAAATAGTTTGAATCACTGTACTATATCTACAAGTAGTAAATAGTTTGAATCACTGTACTAATAT
>NW_013733241.1:0-242 GCF_000517525.1 Limulus polyphemus | reverse complement strand
ATATATATTTAGATTCAACTTCACCCGTTACTATTCAGTCTTTAAGACATATTTTCTGTGTTGAATTATGTATATTTAAGTTCAACTTCGACCGTTACTATTCAGTCTTTAAGACGTGTTTTCTGGGTTTAATTTTGTATATTTAAGTTCAACTTCGCCCGTTACTATTCAGTCTTTAAGACATATTTTCTGGGTTTAATTATATATATATTTAAGTTCAACTTCACCCGTTAATATTCAGA
>NW_013733240.1:0-242 GCF_000517525.1 Limulus polyphemus | reverse complement strand
CTTCAGTTCCAACAACGGTATGTACGAACTTCAGTTCCAACAGTGGTATGTACGAAGTTCAGTTCCAACAAATGGTATGTACGAAGTTCAGTTCCAACAAATGGTATGTACGAACTTCAGTTCCAACAGTGGTATGTACGAACTTCAGTTCCAACACTGGTATGTACGAACTTCAGTTCCAACAAATGGTATGTACGAAGTTCAGTTCCAACAGTGGTATGTACGAACTTCAGTTCCAACAA
>NW_013733239.1:0-242 GCF_000517525.1 Limulus polyphemus | reverse complement strand
TAATAAAAAAAGACAATTAGAAGTTAATAGCACGTAGTTAATACAATAGGTAGATATTAATATATCAAAAAACGCGATATCATGAGAATTGTGAATTAAGAACTAATAAATAATTAATATTTGCACTTTTTTTTTCAAAAGTTTTTCTTTGATATTTCTGTATCTTGGTAGATTGTGTTACAACAATTTGCCTAAATTATAGCCAACAGTGTCACGTAACTAAATATTACATTGCGATTCTC
>NW_013733238.1:0-242 GCF_000517525.1 Limulus polyphemus | reverse complement strand
TATATTTTAGGTTTCACGTTATACTGCTTTTAGTATAAGCTGTGATTGAGTTGGTTTTGGTTTACTGTCAGGGTAGACTTGTGTTATACTGCTGTTGGAATAAGCTATGAGTTTATTGTTAGGGTAGACTTATGCATTTTAAGATTGGTGTTATACTGCTGTTGGAATAAACTATGAGTTTGTTTACTGTCAGTATAGACTTTTACATTTTAGGTTTCAAGTTATACTGCTTATAGTATAAG
>NW_013733237.1:0-242 GCF_000517525.1 Limulus polyphemus | reverse complement strand
ACGTTTAATACGTGTTTGTTGTAATGGTGTGCAGTTTTACGTTTAATACGTGTTTGTTGTAATGGTGTGCAGTTTTACATTTAATACTTGTGTTTGTTGTAATTGTGTGCAGTTTTACGAATAATGTTTGTTTGTTGTAATGGTGTGCAGTTTTACATTTAATACTTGTGTTTGTTGTAATGGCGTGCAGGAACAAATTGCGTTGCCAATGCACCGTTTTTAAATCTCTCTCTCTTTATGCT
>NW_013733236.1:0-242 GCF_000517525.1 Limulus polyphemus | reverse complement strand
GGTGCCCCATTTTTTGTAAAGATTTTTATATTTTTTAAATTCCGTACAATCTGGGGGCGTTGAAGAAGAAGACAAAGAAAATCAGATGAACTTTGGCATCGCATATCTCAGTTTTGACTGCACGAATTATCTTGAAATTTAGGATGTAAAGTAAGCAAACTGGGAGATAATATAGATGAAAAATTCATAGAGGTACTACTAGGTTACAGATAGCTGCAAATCGCAATTCGTTGGTTCCTGCT
>NW_013733235.1:0-242 GCF_000517525.1 Limulus polyphemus | reverse complement strand
AACTTCTATATCACCAGTCATTCTTTTGTACACCCCTCTTTAACACCAATAGTGTAGCTTCTATATCACCAATCACTCTTCAGTACACCCCTCCTTATCACCAATAGTTTATCTTCTATATCACCAGTCATTCTTCAGTACACCCCTCCTTAACACCAATATTTTAGCTTCTATATCATCAATCACTCTTCAGTATACCACTCCTTATCACCAATACTTTAGCTTCTATATCATCAATCACA
>NW_013733234.1:0-242 GCF_000517525.1 Limulus polyphemus | reverse complement strand
TAATAGCAAATCCTTTGACTGAAGTGCATAAGGATGTCTTAATGTCTATGATATCAAAATGAATTTTGAACTTGGTTCTGAGTGTGAATTTTAAAAGTTTGTATGTCTGCATCAGTTTCTAGTATGTCTTGACATCATGGTATTACTGTATGTTGTGTAATTTTGAGCTTCTGTTAGTTTGGTGGGTCAATGTTTTTTAGTGTTTGTGGTCTTGAATTCCATTTGGCTCTGATCTGTCAAAG
>NW_013733233.1:0-242 GCF_000517525.1 Limulus polyphemus | reverse complement strand
TGGTGTTGCAGTGAACGAAAAAAGATGGTAATCTGATGGTGATATGTATGGAGAATATGGTGGGTGGGGGAGAACCTCCCAACTCAACTCCATAATCTTGTGTTGCGTCAAACGTGACTCATGTGATCGTGGACTGTCGTGGAGAAGAACACCTTTCCGATTGATGTTCCAGTTGCTGACTATAGATCTCTGCATTGATAGTTCACTGTTGATTGAGGAGTTCACAATGAATTACTCCTTTG
>NW_013733232.1:0-242 GCF_000517525.1 Limulus polyphemus | reverse complement strand
AGTTTGATGTGTTTCTGTATTTCGGGTTTGTTCCTTGTTTCTTCTCACTGGATCTTGCCTCATAAATTGGTGAACAGTTTGATGTGTTTCTGTATTTCGGGTTTGTTTCTGGTTTCTTCTCACTGGATCGTGTCTCATAACTTGGTGAACAATTTGTGTTTTTGAATTTCGGGCTTGTTCCTGGTTTCTTCTCACTGGATCTTGCCTCATAACTTGGTGAACAGTTTGTGTTTCTGAATTTC
>NW_013733231.1:0-242 GCF_000517525.1 Limulus polyphemus | reverse complement strand
TGTACCACTGTAAATACACATAAGCAGCTTATAAAAGTAATTTAAGTTACCCAATTAATAAATGATCGGTCTAATTGAAATTCGTTACGAATGTTAAAAAACGATTGTGAAATTTTCTCTTTTATCTTTCTTATTGTAGATAGTCACGACTTATCAAAATTATTTAATCACTACAGTAACTCGTATCATCTACTAATGTAATACATTTTCCACTTACTACTAATGTAACACTCTTGTGCACT
>NW_013733230.1:0-242 GCF_000517525.1 Limulus polyphemus | reverse complement strand
GTTATTTTGAATTCTCATTAATGTATATAGTTTGCATACTAGTTTATAGTTTGTTTATTGTTAGTTTAATATGATTTTTGAGAGGAATCATTTCGTGTTTTTGTTCACTGTCAGAAGGTTATTTTATATTATATATGATAAGTGTTATAAAAAAGTTAGTTTTGTAATACATTTTGATTTGATGTATTTTTTTTTGCAACTAAAGTTTTTTTTGTATTATGACAAGTTTATCATCATTAAAT
>NW_013733229.1:0-242 GCF_000517525.1 Limulus polyphemus | reverse complement strand
GTTGTGTGAAGATCACTGCATCTATGCCACACAATAAACTAAGTGCATTCAGTTGTGTGAAGATAACTGCATCTAGTCCACATCCTAAACTAAGTGCATTCAGTTGTGTGAATATGACTGCATCAACTCTACACTCCAAACTAACTGCATCATTTGTGTGAAGATGAGTGCATTTAGTCCACACTCTAAATAAGTGCATTCAGTTGTGTGAAGATGACCACATCTAGTCCATATTATAAACT
>NW_013733228.1:0-242 GCF_000517525.1 Limulus polyphemus | reverse complement strand
TAGTACGTGTGGTATTTATGGCAAGTGAGGGAAGCTTAGTACGTGTGGTATTTATGGGAAGTGAGGGAAGCCTAGTACGTGTGGTATTTATGGCAAGTGTTAGAAGCCTAGTACGTGTGGTATTCATGGCAATTGAGGGAAGCCTAGTACGTGTGGTATTTATTGCAAGTGAGGGAAGCCTAGTACGTGTGGGATTTATGGCAAGTGAGGGAAGCCTAGTACGTGTGGTATTTATGGCAAGT
>NW_013733227.1:0-242 GCF_000517525.1 Limulus polyphemus | reverse complement strand
CATGTATCAGTAACATGACATTATTGAAGATATGTTGTCATGTATCAGTAACATGACATTAATGAAGATATTGTTGTCATGTATCGGTAACATGCCATTATTGAAGATAATGTTGTCATGTATCGGTAACATGACATTATTGAAGATAATATTGTCATGTATCGTTAACATGACATTATTGAAGATATTGTTGTCATGTATCGGTAACATGACATTATTGAAGATAATATTGTCATGTATCG
>NW_013733226.1:0-242 GCF_000517525.1 Limulus polyphemus | reverse complement strand
AAAAAGAAAACTGATATCTTGTAAATACCACCGCTTATTATTAAGTGAAGTTTTCATTATCTCTATAGCTAAAAAGCTTATAACGTGAAATTCGTTTAATTTGAATGACTTTCCAATTTCACCGAAAACTTGCAAGATATAGCGAAAATAAAGGATACGAATTTCTCTATTTTTGACAGATCTGTCAAAAACAACAATAGTTTTAACAAGCGAGTATACGCAGAAGGTTATTAAAAACATCC
>NW_013733225.1:0-242 GCF_000517525.1 Limulus polyphemus | reverse complement strand
CCTGCAGTATATCTTTTGTTGAAAACGTTCCATTTCCTGCAGTATATCTTTTGTTGAAAACGTTCCATTTCCTGCAGTGTATGTTTTGTTGAAAACGTTCCATTTCCTGCAGTATATGTTTTGTTTAAAACGTTCCATTTCCTGCAATATATATTTTGTTGAAAACGTTCCATTTCCTGCAGTGTATGTTTTGTTGAAAACGTTCCATTTCCTGCAGTGTATGTTTTGTTGAAAACGTTCCA
>NW_013733224.1:0-242 GCF_000517525.1 Limulus polyphemus | reverse complement strand
GTCAGCAAGGCTGTTATAAACTACGTTAGATGTCAGATGCCACAGTCTTGCTGACAAGTAAACTTAACGTAGTTTATAAGTTTACTTGTCAGCAAGGCAGTGACATCTAACGTAGTTTACAGTTACTTGTCAGCAAGACTGTGACATCTAACGTAGTTTATAAGTTTACTTGTCAGCAAGACTGTGACATCTAACGTAGTTTATAAGTTTACTTGTCAGCAAGGCTGTGGCATCTAACGTAG
>NW_013733223.1:0-242 GCF_000517525.1 Limulus polyphemus | reverse complement strand
GGGCAGAATAGGTATTATCTGCTAGAGAAGAACAAAAATAACAACTTTCTTGATCACATGTTTATGTTAAAGCTGCATAGGATCATACTATGTGAAAACATTTGAAAATTCCTATGTTAATAAAATATTTTATGTTTCTACCTTTTTTATGTATTATGCAGGCAGCAAATGGTTTACCATGAATTAAGTCCATTCGCTTGTAAGTTGTAATGGGCAACAGGACAGCCAGTTAATTTGAGTGA
>NW_013733222.1:0-242 GCF_000517525.1 Limulus polyphemus | reverse complement strand
ACAAATATAAACTAGTAAAAAAGATAAAAAGATAGGCAGATAGACATACTTGAACAAAGAAGAAGAAAAAAAAGGCTTAGCTGTATGCCTAAAGACAGATAGACAAAGATTGATTGCAAGATGGAGAAAAAGCAGTAGATCAAAATTATGAAAATGGCAAAATCCTGAGGATTCAATAAGATTTTAAACAAAATTTATGATTTTCGGAGCTTATTATAGACATTATACTGCTTATGAAAGAC
>NW_013733221.1:0-242 GCF_000517525.1 Limulus polyphemus | reverse complement strand
CTTCCCCTACTCAGCTTTGGAGAGGGTTTACTGATACAAGGACAAGGTCACATTACCACAGACATATCATCCAACATCTGATCTGTATCTTCTCACTTATTTCTTTGGATTCCCCTACTCAGCTTTGGAGAGAGTTTACTGATACAAGGACAAGGTCACATTACCACAGACATATCATCCAACATCTGATCTGTATCTTCTCACTTATTTCTTTGGCTTCCCCTACTCAGCTTTGGAGAGGG
>NW_013733220.1:0-242 GCF_000517525.1 Limulus polyphemus | reverse complement strand
TCTCATAATAGGTGGGAATAAGATGAGTAAAGCAGTTTCCTTATCATATAATAGGTGGGAATAAGATGAGTAAAGCAGTTTCCTTGATTTTATAATAGGTGGGAATAAGATGAGTAAAGCAGTTTACGTGATCTTATAATAGGTGAGAATAAGATGAGTAAAGCAGTTTCCTTATCTTATAATAGGTGGGAATAAGATGAGTAAAGCAGTTTACGTGATCTTATAATAAGCGGGAATAAGAC
>NW_013733219.1:0-242 GCF_000517525.1 Limulus polyphemus | reverse complement strand
ACCTTCCTGAGTTTATATGTTAGAAACAATTATTCAGTATAAGAATCGCAAGTACCATTGCAAATTTTCAATTTCAAAATCGTGATGATATACGTTACATAGATTGAAGTGTTTCTAAAACCAATTAGCTTTAAACTTGAGGGTTAGTAACGTTAAAATTAGGGTTCGATCCCGTTGGATAGCTTTGTACCTAACATTAAAGAAATCCAACCAACATAAATATTATGCTTACCCTAATAAAA
>NW_013733218.1:0-242 GCF_000517525.1 Limulus polyphemus | reverse complement strand
AGTTATTGTAACACTGGTCATTCTACCAGTTGACAGAGCTGAGTTATTGTAACACTGGTCATTCTACCAGTTGACAGTAGTGAGTTATTGTAACACTGGTCATTCTACCAGTTGACAGTAGTGAATTATTGTAACACTGGTCATTCTGCCAGTTGACAGAGGTGAGTTATTGTAACACTGGTCATTCTGCCAGTTGACAGAGGTGAGTTATTGTAACACTGGTCATTCTACCAGTTGACAGA
>NW_013733217.1:0-242 GCF_000517525.1 Limulus polyphemus | reverse complement strand
GCAACTGATGGAGGTGAAGTTCTCAAGGTTTACATAATAAAATATGCAGCCCAAAGATACCAAGATATTGAATATAACAAAGTGTTCTATGTTCAGTCACAATTAAAAAAAAAAGACATATATACAAGTAACAAATGTTGATTAAAATATTCCGCTAATCGCACCAATATAAATTAAATCCCACAAAAATTCTGCTACAATGATTTTATCAGACACTATAGTTAAGAATGATTCAGATATTC
>NW_013733216.1:0-242 GCF_000517525.1 Limulus polyphemus | reverse complement strand
CAGTGATACAAGTGTAGATTCCTAACAATAAACATTACCTAAAACAGTGATACAGGTGTAGATTTTTAACCATAAACTTTATCTACAACAGTGATACAAATGTAGATTCCTAATACTGAACATTACATACAACAGTAATAATTACCTACAATAGTGATACAAGTGTAGATTTTTAACAATAAACATTATCTACAGCCGTGATACATGTGTAGATTTTTAACAATAAACATTACCTACAGCCG
>NW_013733215.1:0-242 GCF_000517525.1 Limulus polyphemus | reverse complement strand
AATAAAAGACCTGTCAGCTACTATCCATCTATCATAAAAGACCTACCAGCCATTTTCCATGTATATTAAAAGACCTAAATGCCTCTATCCATCTGTAATAAAAGACCTACCAGTAACTATCCATATATAATGAAAGACCTACCTGCCTCTATCCATCTACAATAAAAGACCTACCAGTAACTATCCATCTATTATTAAAGACCTACCAGTCACTATCTATCTATAATAAAGACCTACCAGCC
>NW_013733214.1:0-242 GCF_000517525.1 Limulus polyphemus | reverse complement strand
TGTTTTGTTTGTGCTGTTGTAGCGATAGCAAGATGTTGGTTTCAACAAACCATATCTCACATTTTGTTTGTGCTGTTGTAGTGATAACAACATGTTGGTTTCAACAAACCATATCTCACGTTCTGTTTGTGCTGTTGTAGTGATAACAATATGTTGGTTTCAACAAACCATATCTCATGTTCTGTTTGTGCTGTTGTAGTGATAACAATATGTTGGTTTCAACAAACCATATCTCACGTTTT
>NW_013733213.1:0-242 GCF_000517525.1 Limulus polyphemus | reverse complement strand
AGTAATAACTAAAATCTCACAGTAAAGTTTAAGATATACAAGTGACTATTTATCCAGTAATAACTAAAATCTCATGGTAAATTTTAAGATATACAAGTGACTATTTATCCAGTAATAACTAAAATCTCATGGTAAATTTTAAGATATACAAGTGACTATTTATCTAGTAGTAATAACTAAAATCTCATGGTAAATTTTAAGATATACAAGTGACTATTTATCTAGTAGTAATAACTAAAATC
>NW_013733212.1:0-242 GCF_000517525.1 Limulus polyphemus | reverse complement strand
AATACTTTCACAAAAACCTGTCTTTTCTAATTATAACCTTAAAAAGGTTTACTAAAGAAAGAATGAGTAACAATCAACATGTTACGAATCACCCACTAAAACTCAAAATATTACAGAATTTTTATTCCTATTGCTAACAGTGCTGTTTATAGTATGAAATGACCTTCACTCGTCGTAACATTTTCTTGGAACTTTGGATCCTCGAAGACTATATACAAATTATCACTATTTCAGACCAAAGC
>NW_013733211.1:0-242 GCF_000517525.1 Limulus polyphemus | reverse complement strand
ATAATAGCACTACAGTTTATATCAGTACAATATATGAAAATAGCATAATCCAAACACTTTTCCATGTAGTACTTCCCAGAAAAAAAAATTATTTTAGAAAATGTTCACTTCTAAATTTTTTCAATGAGATATTAATACTACAATTAGTAATCACTAGCACAAACAGCCAGTCATAGGATGTAATTTCTGCTAGTAGAACAAATACTGAATAATCTAAAATGTGTTTAATGATCCAAAAAACC
>NW_013733210.1:0-242 GCF_000517525.1 Limulus polyphemus | reverse complement strand
CACAACAATGTGAATTTAATGTTAGATAAATGGCATCATTGTGCTGCCAAGTCACAACAATGTGAATTTAATGTCACAATGATGCCATTTATCTATACCAAGTCACAACAATGTGAATTTAATGTCACAATGATGCCATTTATCTCTGCCAAGTCACAACAATGTGAATTTAATGTCACAATGCCATTTATCTATGCCAAGTCACAACAATGTGAATTTAATGTCACAATGATGACATTTAT
>NW_013733209.1:0-242 GCF_000517525.1 Limulus polyphemus | reverse complement strand
CTGTGTTGTGTATAGTGTTATTAAATAGATTAAAATGTGTTGTGTATAGTGTTATTAATATACCAAGTATAGATGTATAAATGGTAGGAAAACCATACAACTTCATTGTTACAGGTTTTAAAAATAAAAAGTTTTGGTACAGCTTGACTGGGTAATGAAAAAACTTTTATACAAACCCAGTCAAGCCATCTAAAATGTTTATGGGATAAAAAGACCCTAAGAGTGCTACAAAGTGACCTTGA
>NW_013733208.1:0-242 GCF_000517525.1 Limulus polyphemus | reverse complement strand
CATAGTGTGTAATTTCTGTTCAGTAGGCATAGTGTGTAATTTCTGTTCATTAGCATTAGTGTGTTATCTTTGTTCAGTAGGTATGGTGTGTTATTTCTGTTCAGTAGCAATATTGTGTTATCTGTAAAGTATTGGTCATGTGTTATATGTGAAGTATTAATAGTGTTTTATTTCTCTCATGATAACGTGAGTTGTAGAAATTTTATCGTCTCAGTATGTTATTATTATTAACATTAGCTATT
>NW_013733207.1:0-242 GCF_000517525.1 Limulus polyphemus | reverse complement strand
CCCATTACGGGTATCGAAACCCAGTGTTTAGCGTTATAAGCCTACAGATTTACCACTCAGATACTGAGGAGCTTGTTGAGATTTATATATATATATCATAAATTACGAGAAGCATTTTATATACGTAATTTAACTTTATAAATCTATTATAGCTTTTCTAAAAAAAATTACTTTGGGATCTGTTTAACTCCATCAAAAAATATCCCAATATTTAAGGGTCAAATTAAAGGAAAATTGGTTTG
>NW_013733206.1:0-242 GCF_000517525.1 Limulus polyphemus | reverse complement strand
CATTTGATATTCGGGGCATTTAAGTACAATCATTCATTTGATATCCGGGGCATTTAGGTACAATCATTCATTTGATATCCGGGCCATTTAGGTACAGTCATTCATTTTATATCCGGGGCATTTAGGTACAATCATTCATTTGATATCCGGGGCATTTAGGTACAATCATTCATTTGATATCCGGGGCATTTAGTTCATTTGATACACGGGGCATTTAGGTACAATCATTCATTTGATATCCA
>NW_013733205.1:0-242 GCF_000517525.1 Limulus polyphemus | reverse complement strand
AGGCGGAGACCGTGCCCGGTACTTTTGAGAGGGATGACCCTCACTTTAGTTTCCGTCTTACATTATGGGAACAAGTTAAACGTGGTAGAAGACGAAAGAACGTTACCGACTATCGGAGAATTTTCCACGGACACGATCTCGACGGCGGTACCTTACGCCTCTGCGGAACGCATCCGGGAACACGGCCGAGGTTCCGTCGGCGATACCTCGACCGGTGGTTGCCGTTCAATGCCGAGGCTTTC
>NW_013733204.1:0-242 GCF_000517525.1 Limulus polyphemus | reverse complement strand
ATTAAAAACGGCAACAGTTACCAGTGAGATGTAAGAGCTATTACAATATAAATTAAAGACAATAATAAGTCCCGACAGATGTAAGAGCTACTACAATATAAATTAAAGACAAGAAGAGACCCCAGAGATGTAAGAGCAATTACAATATAAATTAAAGAGAAGAACAGTTTCCAGAGAGATGTAAGAGCTATTACAGTATAAATTAAAGACAAGAAAAGTTTCCAGAGATGTAAGAGCTATTA
>NW_013733203.1:0-242 GCF_000517525.1 Limulus polyphemus | reverse complement strand
TGTGTACTGTCAATAGTAAGACACTAAGATTTAACGATACTGTGTACTGTCAATAAGAAGACTACAAGATTTTAACGATACTGTGTACTGTCAATAAGAAAGAACACAAGATTTAACGATACTTTGTACTGTCAATAAGAAGACAAGATTTAACGATACTGTGTAACTGTCAATAAAGGAGTACACAATATTTAACGAAACTGTGTACTGTCAATAGGAAGACACAAGATTTAACGAGTACT
>NW_013733202.1:0-242 GCF_000517525.1 Limulus polyphemus | reverse complement strand
ATTTTTATGTAGCCACTAAGACTTGCTTGTGTCCTTGTGGACAGCTGTATTTTTTATGAAGCCACTATGACTTGCTTGCGTCCTTGTAAACAGCTGTATTTTTTATGTAGCCACTATGACCTGCTTGTGTCCTTGTGAACAGCTGTATTTTTATGTAGCCACTAAGACTTGCTTGTGTCCTTGTGAACAGCTGTATTTTTATGTAGCCACTAAGACCTGCTTGTGTCCTTGTGAACAGCTGT
>NW_013733201.1:0-242 GCF_000517525.1 Limulus polyphemus | reverse complement strand
GGACTTCGTGTAGTTTTGCGCAGAATTCTTAATAAACTAAACCATGTTCAGGTACAAAGAGTGACAGTAACATTCTTTGTAGCTGTTTTGACATTATATAATAATACACCATAAGAAGAGACTGTTCAGATGTGTGTTGATTTGATTTACAATCATAATTCCAACAACGTGGCATTCCGAAACCTTTTTTAGTGTGTGTGTGTGTGTGTGAAATTATCAATATAATGCATTCTATATTAAGT
>NW_013733200.1:0-242 GCF_000517525.1 Limulus polyphemus | reverse complement strand
CCAAAAAAAAAGAAAAGAAAAAAGCATGGTAAACGAGATAATATTTATTTTTTAATACAGTTGTTAGGATCTAATTCTTGATTAATGTTATCAGACTTGTTATTAAATTTGAAAACATAACTCGTGGTCTAATTATTGCTTAGTGTTAACAGAGACTTGTTATCAAATCTGAAAACGTAACTCGTGGTCTAATTCTTGCTTAGTGTTAACAGAGACTTGTTATCAAATCTGAAAACATAACT
>NW_013733199.1:0-242 GCF_000517525.1 Limulus polyphemus | reverse complement strand
CTGTAGTAACTTGGCATCTTAGAATTATCTTCTTGTAGATACAATGGATATAACTATTCTGTAGTATTTGATATTTTAGAATTATCTTTTTGTTGACACAATGAATACAACTATTCTGTAGTACTGGGCATCTTAGAATTATCTTCTTGTAGATACAATGGATACAACTATTCTGTAGTACTTGGCATCTTAGAATTATCTTCTTGTAGATACAATGGATACAACTATTCTGTAGTACTTGG
>NW_013733198.1:0-242 GCF_000517525.1 Limulus polyphemus | reverse complement strand
ATATGGCTGAGATGAGGGATCAAAATATCTTAAATAATGTATCACTATGTCATATGGCTGAGATGAGGGATCAAAATATCTTAAATAATGTATCAATAATACTGATCTGGACCACTATGCCATATGGCTGAGATGAGGGATCAAAATGTCTTAAATAATGTATCAATAATACTGATCTGGACCACTATGCCATATGGCTGAGATGAGGGATCAAAATATCTTAAATAATGTATCAATAATAC
>NW_013733197.1:0-243 GCF_000517525.1 Limulus polyphemus | reverse complement strand
ATAAATACAGTCATCAAAATGTAACTATGTATTTATGTTTCTGGTTGTATACTAGTGTCATCAATAGTTACATAACTAGTATACAACCAGAAACATAAATATACTCATCAATAGTTACATAACTAGTATACAACCAGAAACATAAATAGTCATCAATAGTTACATAACTAGTATACAACCAGAAACATAAATACAGTCATCAATAGTTATATAACTACTCTAACACATGAAACATATATACAG
>NW_013733196.1:0-243 GCF_000517525.1 Limulus polyphemus | reverse complement strand
CACTGGTTTGGCCACATTTGGTTTGTTTATTTTTTATTGTTTGCTTTAGAATAAAGCCACATTGGCTACCTGCTGTGTCTGCTGCGGGGAATCTAACCCCAGGTTTTATCGTTGTAAGTCTATAAACTTACCGCTCTACCACCGGAGAACACTGTGTTCAGTCTTAGGCTTCTTACTTAAGAAAGGACATTGAACTGTTGAAAAGGGTTCAGAGGAGAAATATTAGTATGATACATGGGATGG
>NW_013733195.1:0-243 GCF_000517525.1 Limulus polyphemus | reverse complement strand
ATATATATATATATATATATATATATATATAACGTTTATAAATTTAAGCACTTGCCGTTTAAAAACCTTTAAGCCTAAAAACAAAACAGAAACTAAAACGGAACTTTAGAACCGATTTGTAGCTGAATGAAATGCAATCCCGCTCTGTAACTTTTTCAAAGAGTGAACTTCAGGTTTCCTATTATCTTTGAAACATCTGGAAATTCAAAATACGTTTGTTTGACATTAAGCACAAAGACACAC
>NW_013733194.1:0-243 GCF_000517525.1 Limulus polyphemus | reverse complement strand
ACATATCGTTGTAAATGTTTACTCAGAAGTTTTTATTTCCCGTATATATATTTTAATCGATGTGAATTTTTAATCAGAAGTTTTTATTTACCATATATATATATCGTTCTGAATTTTTAATCAGAAGTTTTTACTTACCATATAAATATATCGATGTGAATGTTTGATCAGAAGTTTTAATTTACCATATATATATGGATGTGAATGTTTAATCAGAAGTTTTTTACCATGTATATGTATATT
>NW_013733193.1:0-243 GCF_000517525.1 Limulus polyphemus | reverse complement strand
ATTGTTTTATCTCTACTGTTTACCGAGTGTTCACTACTATTGTTTAACTTCTACCGTTTACCGAGTGTTCACTACTATTGTTTTACCTCTACTGTTTACCGAGTGTTCACTACTATTGTTTTACCTTTACCGTTTACCGAGTGTTCACTACTATTGTTTTACCTCTACTGCTTACCGAGTGTTCACTACTATTGTTTTACCTCTGCTGTTTACCTAGTGTTCACTACTATTGTTTTACCTCTA
>NW_013733192.1:0-243 GCF_000517525.1 Limulus polyphemus | reverse complement strand
GGTTCTAATTGTGTTTACTATTACAGTGTTATGTTATATAACACCACAAGTTGTGAGGTTCTAATTGTGTTTACTATTACAGTGTTATGTTATATAACATCACAAGTTGAGGTTCTAATTGTGTGTGCTATTATTCCAGTGCATAAAAAAGCACGTGTAGTTCAAAACATATATCAATAACATCGAGACACTTCTTTTGTTTGTTGTTATTACAAGCCAGTAAGCCATACAGACAGATGTTTC
>NW_013733191.1:0-243 GCF_000517525.1 Limulus polyphemus | reverse complement strand
CCTACTGGTATACCTTCCTAGGATGGTTCTTCACGTGTTTATCCTCCGTCTTGTGTAGATTAATTCCTACTGGTATATCTTCCTAGGATGGTTCTTCACGTATTTATCCTCCGTCCTGTGTAGATTAATTCCTACTGGTATACCTTCCTAGGATGGTTCTTCACGTGTTTATCATCCGTCCTGTGTAGATTAATTCCTACTGGTATACCTTCCTAGAATGGTTCTTCACATATTTATCCTCCG
>NW_013733190.1:0-243 GCF_000517525.1 Limulus polyphemus | reverse complement strand
ATACCCTCTCAACGACTTGAATACTGTACCGGTGCCTGAATAGCCCAGGATACCCTCTCAACCACTTGAATATTGTACCAGTGCCTGAATGGCCCGGGATACCCTCTCAATGACTTGAATACTGTACCGGTGCCTGAATAGCCCAGGATACCCTCTCAATGACTTGAATATTGTACCGGTGCCTGAATGGCCTGGAATACCTTCTCAACCACTTGAATATTGTACCTGTGCTTGAATGGCCCA
>NW_013733189.1:0-243 GCF_000517525.1 Limulus polyphemus | reverse complement strand
CTTAGTGGTTGCATTTGGTGACTGTTGAAATAACTTATATTAGAGCGAAGGATATTTGTGCTGAAGGGGTGGTGGGAAATAGGAGGGGTTTAAATCAAGAAAGGAAAGTATCTTTCACAATAACACAAAAACTCTTTCTCTCTCTTTGGCTGTAATAACAACACCCTATATTTCGTGTTGTACCTACCCCCGAATAAATAAATCATAGGGTAAACTTACTTATGACCCCTCCCTATTGTAATG
>NW_013733188.1:0-243 GCF_000517525.1 Limulus polyphemus | reverse complement strand
GGAAATGGACTGAAGTGCCAAAATAGCATACAAAATCCAGAGTTCAAACACTGTAGCACATGTCAAACAAAACACTGTCAGTCATGTCATAATATAAAAAAGTTGTACAAGCTGAGTTATGCATCATATCTGATATTTCCATACATTTAAAATGTACACAATTGAAAATCTAAGTTTAGTTATGTGAAGCTAATAATACTGATATGAAGAATTATGAAATTACAACTTTTCACTGCAGGTGAA
>NW_013733187.1:0-243 GCF_000517525.1 Limulus polyphemus | reverse complement strand
GTCAAGAAATATGTTATTACTGGAGACAGTGGGAGTTGAAGTCAAGAAATATGTTATTACTGGAGACAGTGGAGTTGGAGTCAAGAAATAAGTTATTACTGGAGACAGTGGAGTTGAAGTCAAGAAATATGTTATTACTGGAGACAGTGGAGTTCGAGTCAAGAAATATGTTATTACTGGATGCAGTGGAGTTGAAGTCAAGAAATATGTTATTACTGGAGACGGTGGGATTGAAGTCAAGAA
>NW_013733186.1:0-243 GCF_000517525.1 Limulus polyphemus | reverse complement strand
GGTCTTTTAATATAGATAGATGGTACTGGTAGGACTATCCATATATAATGAAAGACCTACCAGCCACTATCCATTAGTATTAAAAGACCTACCAGCCACTATCCATCTGTATTAAAAGACCTAAGTGACTGGTTGGTGTTTACTATACATGGATAGTGACTGATAGATGCCTTTTTATAGAAGGATAGTGACTGGTAGGTGTTTTATTATACATGGATAGTGACTGGTAGGTCTTTAATACAG
>NW_013733185.1:0-243 GCF_000517525.1 Limulus polyphemus | reverse complement strand
GCCTCGCTGATTGGCACAGATCCTCCCCGTAATAACAAGTTTGTACAGTAAAATTAATTTTGTTAATAGGTCCTTTAAATAAAACTAAATATGTTTTGTGGCTAATTAAATTGGACATCTGTGATCACGTTGAATAAAAGTTATCTAGACAATTTAAGACAATTTAAAAAAAAAAAAAACGGACCTCTTCACCAGAAAAGCTTGCGCGGTGATTACAACAATTTGCTGGAAATTCGACTCGTT
>NW_013733184.1:0-243 GCF_000517525.1 Limulus polyphemus | reverse complement strand
GGTGAGGAAAGTAACCATAAACTGAACTTTAACATTTCAGGTTCACTTATTGAACAATGTTTTTTTTATCTTTGATTCATTTTCCATTTTATTGTGTTTAAATTGTTCATCAACAATAAATAAACAGTAAAATGTACTGCGTTCAAGAAGTTAATCTGTGGTGAGAAAAGAAAATACTTACAAAATATGACCTTACATTATTTTTGTTACATATTTTTACTGAACTTGTGTAAGGTCAGTTTA
>NW_013733183.1:0-243 GCF_000517525.1 Limulus polyphemus | reverse complement strand
CATCTAGAATCTAATATATAATTGTTCTCCAATAATGAAAATTGGAAATGTTGGTGAAAGCGAACAAGAATCATATCTTGAAACGTGTTAATTAGCAGTGTATTAATATAGTAGTATGATATTATAATGTGTGGGTTTTTCTGATAGCAAAACCATATCGGGCTATTTACTGTGTTCACCGAGGGGAATCGAACCGCTGATTTTAGCAACGTAAATCCGTAGACTTAACGCTGTCCCAGCGAT
>NW_013733182.1:0-243 GCF_000517525.1 Limulus polyphemus | reverse complement strand
GTCGAGAGGCTGTCAGATAACAATTCAGGAACTTCACCACGGAACATTATTAATATACACAAACAATTTGAATTGTTATCTGACAGCCTCTCGACATTATTTATTGGTTGTCTTGTGGAACTTCACCACGGAACATTATTAATATACACAAACAATACAAGACAACCAATAAATAATGTCGAGAGGCTGTCAGATAACAATTCAGGAACTTCACCACGGAACAATATTAATATACACAAACAA
>NW_013733181.1:0-243 GCF_000517525.1 Limulus polyphemus | reverse complement strand
CGTTGATATACTTCTCCAGCCACATATCTATAGCGTTGAAATACTTCTCCAGCTACGCTTCCGAGAGAATAGTGAATTTCATAAAAATAAGCAATTATCCTCAGTATTGTATCAAATTGACAAGTAATCATGCAAGGAATAAACCGTCGTTAGGAGAAACACAGTGAAACTTGAATAACCATATTGTAAACAACAGTGCTCTATAATATCCAATAGAACTAGGGCTAATAAAGCAAAACAAAA
>NW_013733180.1:0-243 GCF_000517525.1 Limulus polyphemus | reverse complement strand
GTTCATTCTTTAAAGATTTTGTGGATAGAGCTCCTAAGCTTACTAGTGTTTAATTAGATACATTATAATTTGTTCATTCTTTAAAGATTTTGTGGATAGAGCTCCTAAGCTTAAACACTAGTGATTATATACATTATAATTTGTTCATTGTTTAAAGATTTTGTGGATAGAGCTCCTAAGCTCACTAGTGTTTAATTAGATACATTATAATTTGTTCTTTGTTTAAAGATTTTGTGGATAGAG
>NW_013733179.1:0-243 GCF_000517525.1 Limulus polyphemus | reverse complement strand
GATTAAGGTCGTGCTCTAGATCGTGCTGAAAGTGTGCTTAATGTCGTGCTGTAGATCTGCTTAAGGTCGTGCTCTAGATCGTGCTGAAAGTGTGCTTAATGTCGTGCTGTAGATCTGCTTAAGGTCGTGCTGTAGATCTGCTTAAGGTCGTGCTGTAGATCTGCTTAAGGTCGTGCTGTAGATCTGCTTAAGGTCGTGCTGTAAGTCTGCTTAAGGTCGTGCTCTAGATCGTGCTGTAGGTCT
>NW_013733178.1:0-243 GCF_000517525.1 Limulus polyphemus | reverse complement strand
TGGTAACTAAACCATGTTTATCTTACTGTTCATCAAGTTAACTGGTAACTAAACCATGTTTATCTTACTGTTCATCATGTTATCATGTAACTAAGCCATGTTTATCTTTGTGTTCATCAAGTTAACTGGTAACTAAACCATATTTATCTTTCTGATCATTGTGTTATTAGGTAACTAAGCCATGTTTATCTTACTGTTCATCAAGTTATCTGGTAACTAAACCATGTTTATCTTACTGTTCAT
>NW_013733177.1:0-243 GCF_000517525.1 Limulus polyphemus | reverse complement strand
AGACACTAAAAACGACATTAGATGTTTCTTAAAATCATCTACTATAAAATACAGTTTGTAACGAATCTAAATAGACTCTCTAATGTCGTTTTTATGTTTTTTGGAATCATCCAGTATAAATTACAGTTTGTAACGAATGTAAATAGACACTAAAAACGACATTACATATTTGTTGACATCATCCGCTATAAAATACAGTTTGTAACGAATGTAAAGAGACACTGAAAACGACATTAAATATTT
>NW_013733176.1:0-243 GCF_000517525.1 Limulus polyphemus | reverse complement strand
CTCACAGGATTGAGAAAAGTAAAATTCAAAATACTGCATTAGAAAATATAGCTGACAAATCTGAAATTATTTAACATTGGCATTTACTACTTTTTACACGTGGTGTTTAATTACTTAGAAGACTCTCGTAGAAGAGCATTACTTAATACCCCAGTAATTAAGCATATATAGGTTTTTAATTAGTACCAACACAAATATAATTAACTTCAAAGAAAGCTTCTTAGGTGAACACGAATAATAACG
>NW_013733175.1:0-243 GCF_000517525.1 Limulus polyphemus | reverse complement strand
TTCAGTAGAAATTTTGAATTCGCTTCGTTATTACTCGCATCTATAAAATCAATTATGTTTTACCACATATAAAAATCATGTGTCTATTAGTAACTTACGTGTTTACCATATAAAAATCATGTGCCTATTAGTAACTTACGTGTTTACCACATAAAAAGCATGTGTCTATTAGTAACTTACGTGTTTACCATATAAAAGTCATGTGTCTATTAGTAACTTACGTGTTTACCATATAAAAAGCAT
>NW_013733174.1:0-243 GCF_000517525.1 Limulus polyphemus | reverse complement strand
GTAAAAAAATCTAGTGTAAGAAGGACTAAAAAGACCTTTGTCAAAGTCGACCAAATCTAGTTTAAGAAGGACGAAAAGCACCGTTATCAAAGTAAAAAAAATCTAGTGTAAGAAGGTCAAAAAAGCCCGTTATCGAGGTCAAAAACATCTAGTCTAATAAAAACTAAAAAGGCCGTTATCAAAGCCGACAAATCTAGAGTAAAAAGGACTAAAAAGACAGTTATCAAAGTCAAGAAAATCTAA
>NW_013733173.1:0-243 GCF_000517525.1 Limulus polyphemus | reverse complement strand
ATAGTACCTGAAGCATTCTGTGAGCTGTAGATTTTAATGGAAATTTTTGGGTAGTCGAACAAATATTAACAAAGGTATCTGCCACTGCCTTACAACTTTAAAACTGAGTGTTGGATCCCTGCTGTGGGCGCAGAACATATATTCCACTGTGTATATTGCCTTGAAATATTTTTTTCCCTTTCATGATGATAGTGATTGCGTTATTACACTTTAAGATCTACATCTTCGAACAAAGACACTCGC
>NW_013733172.1:0-243 GCF_000517525.1 Limulus polyphemus | reverse complement strand
CAATCAGAAGACCTTTGACAAACAGATAGAATCAGAAGAACTTTAACAAACAGATAGAATCAGAAGACCTTTGTCAAACGGATAGAATCAGAAGAACTTTAACAAACAGATAGAATCAGAAGAACTTGGACAAACAGATAGAATCAGAAGAACTTTGACAGACAGATAGAATCAAAAGACCTTTGACAAACGGATAGAATCAGAAGACCTTTGACAAACGGATAGAATCAGAAGAACTTTGAC
>NW_013733171.1:0-243 GCF_000517525.1 Limulus polyphemus | reverse complement strand
TTCTGAGGAGACTCAACAACGTGTACTATTATAACATAGTTGTTGAGTCTCCTCAGAACCCATTAGTGTACTATTATAACATATAATGGCTTCTGAGTAGACTCAGCAACGTTTACTATTATAACATATAATGGGTTCTGAGGAGACTCAGCAACGTTTACTTTATTTTAACATCTAATGGGTTCTGAGGAGACTCAGCAACGTGTACTATTATAACATATAATGGGTTCTGAGGAGACTCAG
>NW_013733170.1:0-243 GCF_000517525.1 Limulus polyphemus | reverse complement strand
TGGTTATCAACCTAATAAACTATGCTGGTTATCAACCTTATAAAGTATGCTGGGTATCAAGCTGATGAACTATGCTGGGTATCAAGCTGATAAACTATGCTGGTTATCAACCTGATAAACTATGCTGGTTATCAACCTATAAACTATAGCTGGTTATCAACCTTATAAAGTATGCTGGGTATCAAGCTGATAAACTATGCTGGGTATCAAGCTGATAAACTATGCTGGTTATCAACCTGATAA
>NW_013733169.1:0-243 GCF_000517525.1 Limulus polyphemus | reverse complement strand
CTTTAATTCTGGAATGAACACCAGGGTATTTAAATTGATAGTTATTGGACGAACATCAGGACTTGTTTGTTGTGCAAATATAAGGTAGTGACAGTATTTACTTTTATTGTATTTTAAGTAAACGTTTTTAATAATAGTTCAGTACAGTCTTCATCTATTGAGATATAACTGAACTTCCAAGTGTTTCTTTCTTTAAGAAATTGTTTAAACACATTGCCGTGTTTAAACCGGTTTGAAGAGTAC
>NW_013733168.1:0-243 GCF_000517525.1 Limulus polyphemus | reverse complement strand
ATACTAAAGTAGCAATGAGACTGTGAATGCTATAAACGAACATATCAGGATACTAAGGTAGCAATGAGACTGTGAATGCTATAAACGAACATATCTGGATAGTAAGGTAGCAATGAGACTGTGAATGCTATAAACGAACATATCTGGATACTAAGGTAGCAATGAGACTGTGAATGCTATAAACCAACATATCTGGATACTAAGGTAGCAATGAGACTATAAATGCTATAAACGAACATACCT
>NW_013733167.1:0-243 GCF_000517525.1 Limulus polyphemus | reverse complement strand
CTAGAACATGTTATAAATGCAACTGTTTGAGTTTCAAGCTGTCTTCTAGAACATGTGATTACTGTAACTGTTTGTATTTTGAGCAGTCTTCTAGAACATGTTATAAATGTAACTGTTTGAGTTTCAAGCTGTCTTCTAGAAGGTGTAATAACTGTTAAGTATTTGAGTTTCAAGCTGTCTTCTAGAAGATGTGATAACTGTAACTGTTTGAGTTTCAAGCTGTCTTCTAGAAGGTGTAATAAC
>NW_013733166.1:0-243 GCF_000517525.1 Limulus polyphemus | reverse complement strand
CCTAGATGCAAAAAAGTCACAGAGTACGATAATGTACTGTCCTAGATGCAAGGAAAGTCACACAGTACGGTAACGTGCTGTCCTAGATGCAAAAAAGTCACAGAGTACGATAATGTACTGTCCTAGATGCAAGAAAAGTCACACAGTACTGTAACATACTGTCCTAGATGCAAGAAAGTCACACAGTACTGTAACATACTGTCCTAGATGCAAGGAAAGTCACACAGTACTGTAACATACTGT
>NW_013733165.1:0-243 GCF_000517525.1 Limulus polyphemus | reverse complement strand
ACTCCCATGATCTATTCAAATAAACCACGGAAAAGGTAATCGTTTTTACACAGACACAAAAATAATGTTTACAAACAGTTTTATTTATTTCTAGCAGTCTTGTTTTCTTCAAATAATAGTAACTCCTACATATATTATTAACCTCTCCTTCTATGTCTGTAAACATAATATTTCCTACATTTAATACTGAACACTCATTATTTTTATTTCCTACTTAGATTATACACAATAGCAGAAACGCCG
>NW_013733164.1:0-243 GCF_000517525.1 Limulus polyphemus | reverse complement strand
ATTTTGACATAAAATTTTGAGGTAAAAAAGTGCGTCTTCTTCACCGAATAATACGGTACATCTTTTCTTCAAGTGATGTATATTTTATGGTTGTCTGTTTCTTATGAGGATCAGAATATTAGATGTAAATGAAGATCATCTTTGTAGTTAGAAATAAAAAAACAAACCAAAACATCACAGGATTTGTATCTGGGAAGTTTATACTTAGTACAACTTAAGTGTCCTAATAGTGATTAAACTCGG
>NW_013733163.1:0-243 GCF_000517525.1 Limulus polyphemus | reverse complement strand
CTAGGTTGTTGTATACATTTTAGTATATGATCTATATAGATAGGTTGTTGTATACAATTTTATTGTATGATCTATATAAATAATTGTTGTATGCAATTTTATTATATGATCTATATAGATATGTTGTTGTATACATTTATAATATATGATCTATGTAACTAAGCTGCGGTGTATATTTTTATTATATGATCCATATAGATATGTTGCTGTATACATATTTAGTATATGATCTATATAGCTAGG
>NW_013733162.1:0-243 GCF_000517525.1 Limulus polyphemus | reverse complement strand
ATACTGCTTGTGGGTTCAGAATTTTATTGGTTACTATGTCCCTACTAACATAGGAGTCACATAAAAAATATTCAAACAAAAATATCATCAACAGTGCAGTTAATCCCACTAATTAATAATAATAAATAAGTGATGTAACCTAATTTTAACAAGCAATGTTGTAATCTTGATCGATATATTGCAATATTTGGAGTTCACCTGAAGTAAACAGTAGAAAAGGAGTCGGGGTTTTGAGGGATTTGT
>NW_013733161.1:0-243 GCF_000517525.1 Limulus polyphemus | reverse complement strand
AATTATTAAATGTTAAACTATTCAAGTAGCATGATATTATAACAAACTGTTCAAGTATCATGATATTATAACTGGTGAATTATTAAATGTTAAACTATTCAAGTAGCATGATATTATAACTGGTGAATTATTAAATGTTAAACTATTCAAGTAGCATGATATTATAACTGGTGAATTATGAAATGTTAAACTGTTCAAGTATCATGATATTATAACTGGTGAATTATTAAATGTTAAACTCTT
>NW_013733160.1:0-243 GCF_000517525.1 Limulus polyphemus | reverse complement strand
GCTTGTGTAGGAAGTACTGGTGTCAGTAAGCTTCAAGCTTCTACTTCCTACACAAGCTTTCCTTTCTCATGTTACAGTATGCAAACAACTGACACCAGTGTTTGCATACTGTAACATGAGAAAGGAAAGCTTGTGTAGGAAGTAGAAGCTTACTGACACCAGTGTTTCCATACTGTAACATGAGAAAGGAAAGCTTGTGTAGGAAGTAGAAGCTTACTGACACCAGTGTTTGCATACTGTAAC
>NW_013733159.1:0-243 GCF_000517525.1 Limulus polyphemus | reverse complement strand
GGGAATTGCAATTTACAGAACCAATTACAGTACATTAATAAATTAAAAATAGTCAATTTTATTTTCTAATCATATGAAGTATATGAAGCGCATTTGGAATTTAGCAGATGTAATTACAGAGACACTTCACAGATACCAACTGGTTAAACAATCTGTTTTCAGTTTGGAGTTTTTACTAGGTTCACTATAGATACCTTCCCAGGTGTTGACTGGTTCAACAACCTGTTTTCAGTTTGGTGTTTT
>NW_013733158.1:0-243 GCF_000517525.1 Limulus polyphemus | reverse complement strand
TGTAGTGTGTATATATATATATATATATATATATATACATACATTAAATAATAATAGTAATAACTGGCTGTGTCAGGTTTTTATAGGAGCTGCGATTCCTTACAGTAGGTGTCTGTGACTGGTTGGCGACAAATGTCAACAATAAACAGACAGCACACAATCTACTTGTCTTAAAATAATATATTCAAAACAAGCCAAGTGTATGTACAAGAAATTCTTTACACTATAGATTATCATAATTGT
>NW_013733157.1:0-243 GCF_000517525.1 Limulus polyphemus | reverse complement strand
TCATGTTTTGATGTGACATATTATAACCTGCTACCACAGTCATGTTTTGATGTGACATAACCTGCTACCACAGTCATATTTTGATGTAAAATATTATAACCTGCTACCACAGTCATGTTTTGATGTAAAATATTATAACCTGCTACCACAGTTATGTTCTGGTGCAACAGATTATAACCTGCTACCACAGTTATGTTCTGGTGCAACAGATTATAACCTGCTACCACAGTTATGTTTTGATGT
>NW_013733156.1:0-243 GCF_000517525.1 Limulus polyphemus | reverse complement strand
TTGTTTTTCGTCATATTTGAATACAAAGGAGCCCTTGATGACGTGAAAGGATATCCATTTTAAAAGTCTTAAAATTCCCAATAGTTATTCTACAATATGTTATTAAAAATTCGGCTATATTCGATTTTACTGTTTTTTGTTCCTTCAGTTATATTGTAAACAAAGAAGTGATGTAAAAATAAGATTATTCAAACGAAATACAAACTTCTTAAAGGCCATGACGTCTTATTATAAAATAAATTT
>NW_013733155.1:0-243 GCF_000517525.1 Limulus polyphemus | reverse complement strand
ACCAGACTATACATCGTTACTAACAGGTAAATTATTATATAGGAAGATATGTTCACTAGACTCTACATCGTTACTAACAGGTAACCTATTATATAGGAAGATATGTCCACCAGACTTTATATCGTTACTAACAGGTAACCTATTATATAGGAAGATATGTCCACCAGACTCTACATTGTTACTAGCAGGTAAACTATTATATAGGAAGATATGTCCACCAGACTATACATCGTTACTAACAGG
>NW_013733154.1:0-243 GCF_000517525.1 Limulus polyphemus | reverse complement strand
TATATTAAATGATATAAATATGTATAATAAAATATATAAATATGTGTAATAAATGGTGTAACTATGTATACTAAATGGTATAACTATATATAATTAATGGTGTAAAAATGTATGCTAAATGGTATAACATTGCATAATAAATGATATAAATATATATATTAAATGATACAAATGTGTATAGTAATTGATATAAATTTCTATAATAATGGTATAATAATGTATAATAAATTTTACGAATATGTA
>NW_013733153.1:0-243 GCF_000517525.1 Limulus polyphemus | reverse complement strand
AGCTGAGAATATTAAATGTAAGAATCATGTTAATAGGAATCCTTGTGGAAACGTAGCTGAGAATATTAAATGTAACAATCATGTTAATAGGAATCCTTGTGGGAACGTAGCTGAGAATACTAAATGTAAGAATCATGTTAATAGGAATCCTTGTGGTAACGTAGCTGAGAATATTAAATGTAAGAATCATGTTAAGAGGAATCCTTGTGGGAACGTAGCTGAGAATATTAAATGTAACAATCA
>NW_013733152.1:0-243 GCF_000517525.1 Limulus polyphemus | reverse complement strand
AATATAGCTTTGACAGTATTGTTGTTTTATTTATTACATTTTATCTATTGAATATAGCTTTGACAGTATTGTTGTTTTATTTATTACATTTTATCTATTGAATATAGCTTTGACAGTATTGTTGTTTTATTTATTACTTCTTATCTATTGAATATAGCTTTGACAGTATTGTTTTTTTATTTATTACTTCTTATCTATTGAATATAGCCTTGTTAGTATTGTTGTTTTATCTATTGGTTCTTA
>NW_013733151.1:0-243 GCF_000517525.1 Limulus polyphemus | reverse complement strand
TCCTACTGATGATCGTATCGTGTCCAGACTGATAGCCATGATTATATCCTACTGATGAATCGTATCGTGTCCAGACTGATAGTCTTGATTATATCCTACTGATGATCGTATCGTGTCCAGACTGATAGTCATGATTATATCCTACTGATCATCGTATCGTGCCCAAGTTGATAGTCATGATTATATCCTACTGATTATCGTATCGTGCCCAGACTGATAGTCATGATTATACCCTACTGATGA
>NW_013733150.1:0-243 GCF_000517525.1 Limulus polyphemus | reverse complement strand
GATGACACTGGTACATATGTTTATAATAATACTTCTGATGGCACTGGTACATATGTCTGTAACAATACTTCTGATGACACTGGTACATATGTTTGTAACAATACTTCTGATGACACAGGTACATATGTTTGAAACAATACTTCTGATGACACCAGTACATATGTTGGTAACAATACTTCTGATGAAACTGGTACATATGTTGGTAACAATACTTCTTATGACACTTGTACATATGTTTATAAT
>NW_013733149.1:0-243 GCF_000517525.1 Limulus polyphemus | reverse complement strand
AGCTGAAACAGGATACATGGGTATCACTATTCAATCTTACAGTTTATCATCTAAAACAGGATACATGGGGTATCACTATTCGATCTTCCAGTTTATCAGCTAAAACAGGATATAGGGGTATCACCATTCGATCTTACAACTTATCAGCTAAAACCGGATACATGGGGTATCACTGTTCGATCTAATAGTTTATCAGTTAAAACAGGATACATGGGATATCACTATTCGATCTTATAGTTATAT
>NW_013733148.1:0-243 GCF_000517525.1 Limulus polyphemus | reverse complement strand
TGCAACCCCTATAGTTCCACTGAACCACCATGCGACCCCTATAGTTCCACTGAACCACCATGTGACCCCCTATAGTTCCACTGAACTACCATGTGACCCCCTATAGTTCCATTGTACCACCATGTGACCCATATAGTTCTACTGTACCACCATGTGACCCCCTATAGTTCCATTGTACCACCATGTGACCCATATAGTTCTACTGTACCACCATGTGACCCCCTATAGTTCCATTGTACCACC
>NW_013733147.1:0-243 GCF_000517525.1 Limulus polyphemus | reverse complement strand
GGCCAAAGTATTTATTATATTAATCTCAGAACAGTTTCTAAAGATTACAAAGAACAAAATATGCATTGTTGCCCAATTTAATAATGTATCACACACACACAAAATTATTTTACACCAAATTCTTCCAAACCTTTTGTTTGTTGTACTGCAATTTCTTCTGGTCCTGTAGCCTAATTGTTTTTCATTTCGTTGATAACTGTTCGTACATGATTTTCTTAATGGATGACATTTTGAGGTATAAAG
>NW_013733146.1:0-243 GCF_000517525.1 Limulus polyphemus | reverse complement strand
TTTATGTAATTTCGTCTAACGTATTTAGTCTATTATACTACCCAACTCCTCTATTTCTGTAATACCGCCCAACTCCTCTATTTATGTAATACTGATTAACGTATTTAGTCTATTATACCGCCCAACTCCCCTATTTCTGTAATACCGCCCAACTCCCCTATTTCTGTAATACCGCCCAACTCCCCTATTTCTGTAATACCGTCTAACGTATTTAGTCTATTATACCACCCAACTCCTCTATTT
>NW_013733145.1:0-243 GCF_000517525.1 Limulus polyphemus | reverse complement strand
ATTATATAGAAACCAGTTGTTATATCTATTATATAGAAACCAGTTGTCCTATCTATTATATAGAAACCAGTTGTCCTATCTATTATATAGAAACCAGTTGTTATATCTATTATATAGAAACCAGTTGTCCTATCTATTATATAGAAACCAGTTGTTATATCTATTATGTAGAAACCAGTTGTCCTATCTATTATAAAGAAACCAGTTGTTATATCTATTATGCAGAAACCAGTTGTCCTATCT
>NW_013733144.1:0-243 GCF_000517525.1 Limulus polyphemus | reverse complement strand
GATTGGCCATGTATAACAACATTTTATGGAGGGGGGGTATTTGATTGGCCATGTATAACAACATTTTATGGAGGGAGGGTGTTTGATTGGCCATGTATAACAACATTTTATGGAGGGGGGTATTTGATTGGCCATGTATAACAACATTTTATGGAGGGAGGGTGTTTGATTGGCCATGTATAACAACATTTTATGGAGGGGGGGTGTTTGATTGGCCATGTATAACAACACTTTATGGAGGAA
>NW_013733143.1:0-243 GCF_000517525.1 Limulus polyphemus | reverse complement strand
ACTGTTTACTGACCATGTCCCAGAATGTTTTCATAGATACCGGATTTTATGTGAGTGATTGAGCTGTTCCAGTTGTCTGTAATAATGTATTCACTGTTTACTGACATCTATCAGAATGTTTTCATATATACCGGATTTTATGTGAGTGATTGAGCTGTTCCAGTTGTCTGTAATAATGTATTCACTGTTTACTGACATCTGTCAGAATGTTTTCATATATACCGGATTTTATGTGAGTGACCG
>NW_013733142.1:0-243 GCF_000517525.1 Limulus polyphemus | reverse complement strand
CCAAGTAAAACACTTTATATTACATCATACAAAGTTGATCTATTACAAAAATATGCTATTAACTAACACTTACAAGTAAAACACTTTACATCATACAAAGTTGATCTATTACAAAAATATGCTATTAACTAACACTTACAAGTAAAACACTTTATATAACATTATAAAAATATGCTATTAACTAACACTTACAAGTAAAACACTTTATATAACATTATAAAATATGCTATTAACTAACACTTA
>NW_013733141.1:0-243 GCF_000517525.1 Limulus polyphemus | reverse complement strand
AAAACAACAACATCTGTAAACATTTTCGTCACCAATTGAACATATATTTAAAACAACAGCATTTGCAAACATTTTCGTCACGAATTGAACATTTTTAAAACAACAACATTTGTGAACATTTTCTTCACGAATTGAACATACTAAGAACAACAACATTTGTAAACATTTTCTTCACCAATTGAACATATTTAAAACAACATTTTTAAACATTTTCGTCACGAATTGAACATATTTAAAACAACA
>NW_013733140.1:0-243 GCF_000517525.1 Limulus polyphemus | reverse complement strand
TCCATCAGGGAATAAAACAATGGTGAGAGTGAAGTCATGCAGAACTGTAGCTTAGCTTTATGTTTTGTGGTCCAACAGGGAATAAAACTGGTGAGTGAGAATTCATATAGGACTGTAGCTTAGCTTTATGTTTTGTGGTCCATCAGGGAATAAAACAATGGTGAGAGTGAAGTCATGCAGAACTGTAGCTTAGCTTTATGTTTTGTGGTCCAACAGGGAATAAAACAATGGTGAGAGTGAAGT
>NW_013733139.1:0-243 GCF_000517525.1 Limulus polyphemus | reverse complement strand
TTTTATCCAAACCTATCCAACACTAAATTATAAAATGTTGGATAGGTTTGGATAAAATCAGTGTCAAGTGAATGTGTTATAATTTAGTGTTGGATAGGTTTGGATAAAATCAGTGTCAAGTGAATGCCAAATTATAACACATTCATTTGACACTGGTTTTATCCAAACCTATCCAACACTAAATTATAAAACATTCACTTGACACTGATTTTATCCAAACCTATCCAACACTAAATTACAACA
>NW_013733138.1:0-243 GCF_000517525.1 Limulus polyphemus | reverse complement strand
TATGTCATCAGGAGCAGGGTTTTGGTTAAAGTTGTTAGAACCATTAATTAGAAATGGTTTGAGTTTTCACAATGGTATCACGTATGAGAGTGACTGATATTGGAAGATGTCATCAGGAGCAGGGTTTTGGTTAAAGTTGTTAGAACGATTAATTAGAAATGATTTGAGTTTTACAATGGTATCACGTATGACCGATAGTGACTGATATTGGAAGATGTCATAAGGAGCAGGGTTTTGGTTCAA
>NW_013733137.1:0-243 GCF_000517525.1 Limulus polyphemus | reverse complement strand
ATCTTAAATAGAGCCTAGCCTGTCTTTTCCAAACCTTAAACTTGTGACTTATTCTAGAATTAACTTCAGAATATATCACAAAGGAATTAGAGGACTTTGTCTTATTAATCACCCACATAATCTTATAAGCTTCAATAAGATCACTTCTTAGTCTTCTCAAAAGAAAATAAGAGATCTTAACCTATTTCTATAAAATCAATCTTTCATCCCTAGATTAATCCAATAGTCCTCCCTGAACCCATT
>NW_013733136.1:0-243 GCF_000517525.1 Limulus polyphemus | reverse complement strand
TCCTAATTAATTATATCTACGGTGTTTTGAGTTTTCTTTTTTATTGTCTCTAGGTGTTACTCCTGCTGGAAATAAACTTTAACGTTTTTTCTTTTGTCCTTTGTCAATATCATGTTGTTTGTTTGTTCGGAAATTTTCACAATGCTACACAAGGGCTATCTGTGCTTAGCTTCCCCTGATATTGAACCGATAGACTCTTGGTCTACTTTTTTCATTGTTACTGTTTTAATGCACCCATGGCCC
>NW_013733135.1:0-243 GCF_000517525.1 Limulus polyphemus | reverse complement strand
AGTTAGGGACCAAGAAATGCTGAACAAGGAGTAAGTTAGGGACTAGGAAAGGCTGAACAAGGAGTAAGTTAGGGACTAGGAAAGGCTGCACAAGGAGTAAGTTAGGGACTAGGAAAGGCTGCACAAGGAGTAAGTTAGGGACTAGTAAATGCTGCACAAGGAGTAGGTTAGGGACCAGGAGAGGTTGCACCAGGAGTAAGCTAGAGACCAGGAAAGGCTGCACCAGGAGTAAACTAGAGACAA
>NW_013733134.1:0-243 GCF_000517525.1 Limulus polyphemus | reverse complement strand
ATTCACTAACTTACTAGCCCCAGTAACTCTACAACCTATACACCAACTTACTAGCCCCAGTAACTCTACAACCTATTCACCAACTTCCTAGCCCTGTAACTCTACAACCTATTCACTAACTTACTAGCCCCAGTAACTCTACAACCTATACACTAACTTACTAGCCCCAGTAACTGTACAACCTATACACCAACTTACCAACCCATGTAACTGAACAACCTATTCACTAACTTACTAGCCCCT
>NW_013733133.1:0-243 GCF_000517525.1 Limulus polyphemus | reverse complement strand
GACTTGTTCTGGCTGTTACCTTGTGAATTATTGTTTCTAAAAGACTTGTTCTGGCTGTTACCTTGTGAAGTATTGGCTCTAAAAGACTTGTTCTGGCTGTTACCTTGTGAAGTATTGGCTCTAAAAGACTTGTTCTGGCTGTTACCTTGTGAAGTATTGTCTCTAAAAGACTGCTTATGGCTGTTACCTTGTGAACTATTGTATCTAAAAGACTGGTTATGGCTGTTACCTTGTGAAGTATTA
>NW_013733132.1:0-243 GCF_000517525.1 Limulus polyphemus | reverse complement strand
CTTATATCTAAGTTACTAGATCTTACACCTAAGTTACTAGACCTTATATCCAGGTTACTAGACCTTAAACCTAAGTTACTAGACGTTATACCTAAGTTACTAGACGTTATACCTAAGTTACTACACCTTATACTCTAGTCTAGTTAGTAGACCTTATACCCAAGTTACTAGACGTTATACCTAAGTTACCAGACGGTATACCTAAGTTACCAGACGTTATACCAAGTTACTAGACGTTATACC
>NW_013733131.1:0-243 GCF_000517525.1 Limulus polyphemus | reverse complement strand
AAAACTAATATATCTGTCCATGTCTCCAGAAGACAATAATTGCTGCTAACATAAACAGCAGGAGAAGCAGAATGAGTCCTATCTTAGGAGGACGTCATATACTGTCAGTGCAATGACCGAAGAAAACTAATATATCTGTCCATGTCTCCAGAAGACAATAATCGCTGTTAACATCACAGCAGGAGAAGCAGAATGAGTCCTATCTTAGGAAGACGTCATATACTGTCAGTGCAATGACCGAAG
>NW_013733130.1:0-243 GCF_000517525.1 Limulus polyphemus | reverse complement strand
TCTCAAATAAGAATAGCAGTTTTCCACCTTGACTAAAGTGCAAGGTCAGACAGATCCCTAAGAGTCAGGTATAACCATCTCTAATGCTGAAGTACTGACTAGAGAGAAGGCAGCCAGTAAGCATCACCCGCCGCCACTAGGGCTTTGTCTAACTCTTTGAAACAAATAACAAGATTCATTCACCTGGTGGGGGGGGGGGGCTCGACTCCACCAGTTTTGAGATCGTTAGCAGAATAATTGTTC
>NW_013733129.1:0-243 GCF_000517525.1 Limulus polyphemus | reverse complement strand
TACTGTTAACCATCAACTGGATTAACTTTTAAAATGAGAGAAATTCACTATTAAAATACTGTTAACTATCAACTGGATGTAATTTTCGTTTCAGAATGAGGTACTTGTATGTAGATGGCGCTGAACATAGTTCTACACATGTAGATTCGACACACCCCGCAACTAGCGCCTTGATTGCTGAAGTTTCACGGTATTCCACTATTATCTCACACCGGAAGCTAGCCCGGGGGGCATCCCCCACAT
>NW_013733128.1:0-243 GCF_000517525.1 Limulus polyphemus | reverse complement strand
TTGATGATAGATTCTGTTCTATCACTACTTAGATTTGGATATTCACTTGAAGAAAGATTCTGTTCTATCACTACTTAGATTTGGATATTCACTTGAAGAAAGATTCTGTTCTATCACTACTTAGATTTGGATATTCACTTGAGAAAGATTCTGTTCTATCACTACTTAGATTTGGATATTCACTTGATGATAGATTCTGTTCTATCACTACTTAGATTTGGATATTCACTTGAAGATAGATTC
>NW_013733127.1:0-243 GCF_000517525.1 Limulus polyphemus | reverse complement strand
GAAAATTTTTGAATTAAAATAACTAAATCTAAAAGACCATTATGTCTTCTTTCCAAATTAAATCTACCTCTTCGATTGTTTTTTACTCTGTGTAAGAAAAAGTTCTCTTTTTATATTTAGAAACGACTTAATATTATTCCTTAAAGATATATTGTGTGAATTTCGTGTTTTTCTTCGAAATAAACACTGACCCGTATTATACCGTCAATTTTGATTTAAAATACGCATATTTTTCTTTTTTTC
>NW_013733126.1:0-243 GCF_000517525.1 Limulus polyphemus | reverse complement strand
ATGTCCATGTATTACATATACATTAGAACGTTATATAAGTTATAGTAATAGGTCCATGTATTATACCAATTACTACATCAAATATAAAATTCTGAATGTATGTCCGTGTAATATATCAATTACTACATCACATATAACATTGTAATGTACATATATCGATGTGAATTTTTAATCAGAAGTTTTTATTTACCATATATATATATCGTTGTGAATTTTTAATAAGAAGTTTTTATTTACCATCTA
>NW_013733125.1:0-243 GCF_000517525.1 Limulus polyphemus | reverse complement strand
TCATTGTCAATTGAACAATAAAAATGCAGATGGTGAAACAACAATATGAAATTCTATTATATGTATATATTACCCATAAATCCATACTAAAAATTTAAATCTAAGCATATTAGATTGTTACATTTACTGACGGAAACAATTAATATGCTCCTATTCCACTAAATTTTTACTTTAGCACAAAAGAAAATTAATATTGTCAGTAAAGTTTCCACCAAATCTTTAAAGTCTCATACACTTCGACAA
>NW_013733124.1:0-243 GCF_000517525.1 Limulus polyphemus | reverse complement strand
ATCATAAATCATCAAGTATCATCATACATCGTCGAGTATCATCATACATCGTCAAGTATCATGTTATATCATCAACTATTACCATACATCGTCAGGTATCATCATAAATCATCAAGTATCATCATACATCGTCAAGTACCTTAACTCCAACTGGAAGTTATCAGCATTTCAAAGCGGAACTGTTGTAGTACTAGTAATCAACACTTTGTTGTTATGTTAACGATTAAATAAAGTACGTTATGG
>NW_013733123.1:0-243 GCF_000517525.1 Limulus polyphemus | reverse complement strand
TTCGGCAAAGCCCTTGTATATTTAATGTCTAAGCCTTATTGTATTTAGTCACAACATTATTAGCATACAGCGAAATTCCTTGGAATAATTAATATGATGATAGGATCTTCAAAAATGATTAATAATATATTATGGAATCTCCTAAGATGATTAACTAGATATTATAGACCTTCAAAAATTATTAATGAGATATCATAAGCCTTCAAAATGATTAACAAGATATTATAGACCTTCAAAAAATTA
>NW_013733122.1:0-243 GCF_000517525.1 Limulus polyphemus | reverse complement strand
GCTTTCATTTTCTGTACATTTTTGATTAAAAGTTTAATTATAATTTTCTCAGGTGCAATTATTACTTATATTCGCTTTCTCTATTGACTGTTTTTTTATAGCCTTATCGCAGAGGCCTTTATATTTACTGTATGGTAATACTAAACCCTAACATATATATATACTGAATAGTTTCTACAAGGTGAATTCTCATATTGAACAAAATACCATTGTACAAACAGCTCACATTAATTACTCAAGATG
>NW_013733121.1:0-243 GCF_000517525.1 Limulus polyphemus | reverse complement strand
ATAGGCAACATGTACCAACAGTTATAGGCAACATGTACCAACAGTTATAGGCAACATGTACCAAGCCATAAATGCTATCATTTCTCTAATAATTTCGATAAACCCTCGCGCTGATTAATCTGAACATGCTCTTTCGATCAATGAAACAAGTCAAGTTAATGAATTTGTACATAAAAATAAAATAGAAGGTAATGCCATATTTCTTCCCGTATAACTGTCATCGTGGGCGTTTCGTATAAAACC
>NW_013733120.1:0-243 GCF_000517525.1 Limulus polyphemus | reverse complement strand
GCCCGTACACGTACAAACAGAAACAGATTGGGCGAGGTGACGCCCGTACACGTACAAACAGAAACAGATTGGGCGAGGTGACGCCCGTACACGTACAAACAGAAACAGATTGGGCGAGGTGACGCCCGTACACGTACAAACAGAAACAGATTGGGCGAGGTGACGCCCGTACACGTACAAACAGAAACAGATTGGGCGAGGTGACGCCCGTACACGTACAAACAGAAACAGATTGGGCGAGGT
>NW_013733119.1:0-243 GCF_000517525.1 Limulus polyphemus | reverse complement strand
ACTTGACCTTATGGTGTTGTAATACTGTAGTGTAAAACACTAGACCGTATGGTATTGTAATACTGTAGTGTAAAACACTAGACCGTATGGTATTGTAATACTGTAGTGTAAAACACTAGACCATATGGTATTGTAATACTGTATTGTAAAACACTAGACCATATGGTATTGTAATACTGTAGTGTAAAACACTAGACCATATGGTATTGTAATACTGTAGTGTAAAACACTTGACCTTATGGT
>NW_013733118.1:0-243 GCF_000517525.1 Limulus polyphemus | reverse complement strand
ATCTATTATCAATAAATAATATATATTACCAATAAATAACATATATTATCAATAAATAATATCTATTACCAATAAATAACATCTATTATCAATGAATAACATCTATTATCAATAAATAATATATATTACCAATAAATAACATCTATTACCAATAAATAACATCTATTACCAATAAATAATATATATTACCAATAAATAATATCTATTACCAATAAATAAGATTTATTACCAATAAATAAGATT
>NW_013733117.1:0-243 GCF_000517525.1 Limulus polyphemus | reverse complement strand
TGATGTTTTCGTATCACTGCAGACAACAACAACATAAATACAGCATCTTTAGTTTTGAAACAAAGTATTTGATGTTTTCGTATCACTGCAGATAACAACAACAACAACAAAAATACAGCATCTTTAGTTTTGAAAACAAAGTATTTGATGTTTTCTCAGTCGTATCACTGCAGATAACAACAACGACAACAAAAATACAGCATCTTTAGTTTTGAAAACAAAGTATTTGATGTTTTCTCAGTC
>NW_013733116.1:0-243 GCF_000517525.1 Limulus polyphemus | reverse complement strand
AGCTAAGTTTATGTCAAATATATAACACTAAATCCACGCATACGGGTTCTTGTGTTCAATAGAGTTTAAAATAAAGGGAGAATCATGGGTTATTTGTGCTGTACCCATCGCAGGTATCAAGCCCTGTTTTTTGTTGTTTTTTTGTGTTATAAGTCTTAAGCTACCTAGAGACCTTATACATGAATTTTGGAATATAACAAATAAGTATACAATGCACTTAATGAAGGCTTGAATATAAAAAAG
>NW_013733115.1:0-243 GCF_000517525.1 Limulus polyphemus | reverse complement strand
CCCACCTCAGAGATGAAACCCCAGATTTTAGCGTTATAAGACCTCAACCTGGTACCTAAGCCACCGACTTGGTTCAGTTAAAACTAACTCGGAAAAATTAATCGCTTATTCTCTTTGGATGATTTAAAGTACATTTGTGAATATCGTATTCATGATTTTGACAGACCATAAGAAAAAAACAAATATAAACTATAAAATGGCTGTTTTCAGAATATTTGTGTTTGTTTGTTTGTTTTGAATTTC
>NW_013733114.1:0-243 GCF_000517525.1 Limulus polyphemus | reverse complement strand
TGCAGTTTATATAAAGTCATCTAATGTCTGTTTTTCTGTGAACTTTTGTTCAGTTTATATAAAGTCACCTAATGTCTGTTTTTTGTGTAGACTTTTGTTCAGTTTATATAAAGCCACCTAATGTCTGTTTTTGTGTAGACTTTTGTTCAGTTTATATAAAGTCACCTAATGTCTGTTTTTTCTGTAGACTTTTGTTCAGTTTATATAAAGTCACCTAATGTCTGTTTTTTCTGTAGACTTTTG
>NW_013733113.1:0-243 GCF_000517525.1 Limulus polyphemus | reverse complement strand
GGGGGGGGGGGGGCGTGACGATTAGCTGCCTTTCCTCTAAACTAGGGACGCTTTGCGTGAAATTCAAAACAAACCAACTATTCATTGTGTGTTTCTTACTTAACGGTTGTTGAGGTCAGTTAGATAATTGTTTAATGACTTAATATCATTATTACTATTGTAGCACGTGACAATTTCAATTGTCGTAGAAATCTATTCAAAGATAGCTAGCTAGCGAAATGTAATGTTTTTTTTTTTTATATA
>NW_013733112.1:0-243 GCF_000517525.1 Limulus polyphemus | reverse complement strand
ACGGGGATTCGAACCCGCGACCCTCGGATTGCGAGTCGAGCGCCTTATCCACCTGGCCATGCCGGGCTCATATTAGTGAAAAGCACCAACTGTTTTGTTGAATAGTAGGATAAAACCCTCGCTCTTGTAGAACACCCTAGACCCCAAAGTGCAGAGCGCAATTTTGCGACAACGGTACACGAGCCACTGTTCCTGAAATTCATAGTTCGGCACGCTGGGTCACGCCCATGTCCAGTATAGGCA
>NW_013733111.1:0-243 GCF_000517525.1 Limulus polyphemus | reverse complement strand
TGAATATGTTGGTAGAAGTTTCTCTATTGTTTCTATATATTACAGCTGGTGAATATGTTGGTAGAAGTTTCTCTATTGTTTCTATATATTACAGCTGATGAATATGTTGGTAGAAGTTTTCTATTTGTTTCTATATATTACAGCTGGTGAATATGTTGGTAGAAGTTTCTCTATTGTTTGTATATATTACAGCTGATGAATATGTTGGTAGAAGTTTCTCTATTGTTTGTATATATTACAGCT
>NW_013733110.1:0-243 GCF_000517525.1 Limulus polyphemus | reverse complement strand
TACTAAAGAACCAGTTATAGAATCACCTCCATATACCTAACAAGCTCACTACAAACTGAGATTACATTTTTATCATAATGCTGCTTTGATTACTAAAGAACCAGTTATAGAATCACCTCCATATACCTAACAAGCTCATTACAAACTGAGATTACATTTTTATCATGCTCAGTTAAATGACAAAGAACGGTGGCATTGAGCGAAAAAAATTCCCAGCTTCTACTTAGCGAAGCTGAGTTCTCT
>NW_013733109.1:0-243 GCF_000517525.1 Limulus polyphemus | reverse complement strand
TTAGTGTACCATTGATACAACACTGTTAAAAAGTTTTATTAATATACCACTGTTATTAGTGTACCATTGATGCAACACTGTTAAAAAGTTTTATTAACATACCACTGTTATTAATATATAATTGATACAACACCGTTAAAAAGTTTTATTAATATACCACTGTTATTAGTGTACCATTGATACAACAATGTTAAAAAGTTTTATTAATATACCACTGTTATTAGCGTACCATTGATACAACAA
>NW_013733108.1:0-243 GCF_000517525.1 Limulus polyphemus | reverse complement strand
AATTTCCACTCACACATGGAGTGTTCACTTTAGGTAATTATCGTTTAACAATGTTTACAGCGTCTACATCATTGTTGGCACATTTGGAATGTCATTTTCAGAAATATGTATATCTAGCTAATTTTTCAAGTGTTTATGTCGTTTCCAATTTGTTCACGTCAATTACCGTTTTTAACATATTTCTATTTCTATTTATTGTTTTTGTCGTAATACTCCTTCCTTTAATGTAAGTATTATATAGCA
>NW_013733107.1:0-243 GCF_000517525.1 Limulus polyphemus | reverse complement strand
AATACAAAACCAAAACATTACTTTTCAGTTAGAGCTCTTTACAGTATTGTTTAGTACAACAAATACAAAACCAGGTCATTACTTTTCAATTAGAGCTCTTTACAGTATTGTTTAGTACAACAAATACAAAACCAGGTCATTACTTTTCAATAAGAGCTCTTTACAGTATTGTTTAGTACAACAAATACAAAACCAGAACATTACTTTTCAGTTAGAGCTCTTTGCAGTATTGTTTAGTACAAC
>NW_013733106.1:0-243 GCF_000517525.1 Limulus polyphemus | reverse complement strand
TTTACCTCACCTACTATGATGCCATACCGTATAAGGTACTTTACCTCACCTACTATGATGCCATACCGTATAAGGTACGTTACCTCACCTACTATGATGCCATACCGTATAAGGTATTTTACCTCACCTACTATGATGCCATACCGTATACGGTATTTTACCTCACCTACTATGATGCCATACCGTATACGGTATTTTACCTCACCTACTATGATACTATACAGTAGAAGGTACTTTACCTCA
>NW_013733105.1:0-243 GCF_000517525.1 Limulus polyphemus | reverse complement strand
CTACTGTAGTGTGTAGTCTTATGTAATTATAGTGTTAGACTTTTTAAATGAATACAGCTACTGTAGTGTGTAGTCTTATGTAATTATACTGTTAGTTTGTTTTAAAATGAATACAGCTACTGTAGTGTGTAGTCTTATGTAATTATACTGTTAGTTTGTTTTAAAATGAATACAGCTACTGTAGTGTGTAGTCTTATGTAATTATATGTTAGTTTGTTTTAAAATGAATACAGCTAATGTAGT
>NW_013733104.1:0-243 GCF_000517525.1 Limulus polyphemus | reverse complement strand
TTCAGTTTTTGTTTTGATATCTTTATTTGGCAATTCTGAACCCTATTGTGCTCTTCTATCTTTGCAATAATTTTTGTCAAACTTGTTCCTTTCGAATTTCTGGAAGCCAGAAGAGCTTGAAACTAGGATGAAACCACCTCGAAAGAATTGAATCATCATTGTTGAACATGTTGTCAAAACTAATTTCTATGGTTTGGATTAATACTTCAACTGGGCATTTACATCATCATATCCATCTAAGTA
>NW_013733103.1:0-243 GCF_000517525.1 Limulus polyphemus | reverse complement strand
TACTCATCGTTAGCGTTTTTGGTACAACAACTCAACGAACACCTAAATGTAACTATAGTTACCGAATTTGTAACCCACCATACTCATCTGTAGCGATATTTGGTAAAAAAACTCCACGAATACCTAGGTGAAACTCTAGTTACCGAATTTATAACCATCATACTCATCTTTAGCTTTTACTTGGCCACAACAACTCCACGAACACCTAAGTGTAACTCTAGTTACCGAATTTGTAACTAACAA
>NW_013733102.1:0-243 GCF_000517525.1 Limulus polyphemus | reverse complement strand
CATGCCGGTAACTTCTATAGACTGGGTCGGGCGTAGCTACTAGCTGTATGCCAGTAACTTCTACAGACTGGATTGGGCGTAGCTATTACTTGCATGCCAGTAACTTCTACAGACTGTGTCGGGCGTAACTAGTAGTTACGGGTAACTTCTATAGACTGGGTCGGTCGTAACTAGTAGTTACATCCCGGTAACTTCTATAGACTAGGTCGGGCATAGCTAGTAGTTGCTTGCCGGTAACTTCAA
>NW_013733101.1:0-243 GCF_000517525.1 Limulus polyphemus | reverse complement strand
ATGGAAACAGCTGACACCTTTTCAGTGATGTTCCATGATATGGAAATAGCTGACGAATTTCCTGTGGTGTTGCATGAGATAGAAACAGCTGACATCTTTACTGTGGTGTTGCATGAGATGGAAACAGCTGACACCTTTACTGTAGTGTTGCATGAGATAGAAACAGCTGACACCTTTCCTGTGGTGTTGCATGAGATAGAAACAGCTAACATCTTTACTGTGGTGTTGCATGAGATAGAAACA
>NW_013733100.1:0-243 GCF_000517525.1 Limulus polyphemus | reverse complement strand
TGTTTAATCAGAAGTTTTTATTTACCATACATTTATATATAGCGATGTGATTTTTTAACAGAAGTATTTATTTACCATAACTATATCGATGTGAATGTTTAATCAGAAGTTTTATTTACCATGTTTATATATATCGTTGAGAATATTTAATAAGAAGTTTTTATTTACCATATATATATATCGATGTGGATTTTTAATTAGAAGTTTTATTGACCATATATATATATATATATCGATGCGAAT
>NW_013733099.1:0-243 GCF_000517525.1 Limulus polyphemus | reverse complement strand
GTTTAATCAGAAGTTTTATTTACCCTATGTGTATATATCGTTGTAAGTGTTTAATCACAATTTTCTATTTACCATGTATATATATATATGGTTGTGAATGTTTCATCAGAAGTTTTTATTTAACATATATATATATATATATCGTGTAAATGTTTAATCAGAAGTTTTTAATTACCATATAAATATATCGATGTGAATGTTTAATCAGAAGTTTTAATTTACCATATATATATCGATGTGAAT
>NW_013733098.1:0-243 GCF_000517525.1 Limulus polyphemus | reverse complement strand
AACTATAACAAGAAACACTTGCATGACGTACATTTAAAACCATTGTTTCTGGCTTAGTTAATTATATTAATATACATTTGTGTATGTTTATAATACGCAGGAAATGTGTAGAATTGAGATTCCAGATGAATGGGGAATTGGGGAATATTTTCTGGCAGACCGTCCTGTTTTGGTATCAAATTGTAGATAATTTAAATTTTAGTATTATACATTAGTTATTTTCTTAACTTAAAAGTAATTATT
>NW_013733097.1:0-243 GCF_000517525.1 Limulus polyphemus | reverse complement strand
TCCATTGTTCGTAGGAAAACACTGGTTCGTGTCATTTCATATATTACATTTTTAACATTATAAGAGTCAACAAGTCCATTGTTCTTAATAAAACACTGGTTCGTGTCATTTCATGTATTACATTTTTAACAGTATAAGAGTCAACAAGTCCATTGTTTCTAGTAAATCAATGGTTTGTGTCATTTCATATCTTATATTTTTAACAGTATAAGAGTCAACAAGTCCATTGTTCCTAGTGAAAAA
>NW_013733096.1:0-243 GCF_000517525.1 Limulus polyphemus | reverse complement strand
AATAACTTATTGTGTTTCGAATGTTGTTGATATACACGCCAATGAGGAGAAGACTTTACTCCCGTAAGTCTGCAGGTTATCATACAAAACTTATTCCCGTGAGTTTGCAGGTTATACAAGTTTACTCTGGTACGTCTGTAGTTTATTATACAAAACATACTCCTATAGATCTATTCAAAACATACTCCTATAGATCTATACAAAACATGCGCCTATAGATCTATACAAAACATACTCCTATGG
>NW_013733095.1:0-243 GCF_000517525.1 Limulus polyphemus | reverse complement strand
AATTAATTTATAAGAACATTATTATTTTGTCTTTAGAGCAATATACATGATGAATTAATTTATAAGAACATTTTTTGTCTTTTTACCAGAGATATTTTTCTACTGTAGAAATATAAATAAATAAAAAATAGCTCATCAATAAGTTGAATTTAACAGATAGATAATTTTCATTATTGAATGTAAATATAATGTAAACTAGATGACAAAACATTCTAGGTTTTATGACGACAAACGAAAAGATGT
>NW_013733094.1:0-243 GCF_000517525.1 Limulus polyphemus | reverse complement strand
AGTAAATTGTTCGTTTATTGTGTAACAGATACTGAAAGTAGTAGTAAATTGTTCGTTTGTTGTGTAACAGACACTGAAAATAGCAGTAAATTGTTCGTTTGTTGTGTAACAGACACTGAAAATAGTAGTAAATTGTTCGTTTATTGTGTAACAGATACTGAAAGTAGTAGTAAATTGTTCGTTTGTTGTGTAACAGACACTGAAAATAGCAGTAAATTGTTCGTTTATTGTGTAACAGATACT
>NW_013733093.1:0-243 GCF_000517525.1 Limulus polyphemus | reverse complement strand
CATCTGTAAGTCATCAAGGATCGAAGCAGGTTATTTGCAACACGCAAACAGAATCCAGAGAGTTAATTATCTAGCATCTGTAAGTCATCAAGGAACGAAGTAGGTTATTTGCATCACGCAAACAGAATCCAGAGAGTTAATTATCTAGCATCTGTAAGTCATCAGGGCTCGAAGCAGGTTATTTGCAACACGCAAACAGAATCAAGAGAGTTAATTATCTAGCATCTGTAAGTCATCAAGGAA
>NW_013733092.1:0-243 GCF_000517525.1 Limulus polyphemus | reverse complement strand
ACAATGGAACCATGTTGAACTTTAGATCCAGTCAACAACAATGGAACCATGTTGAACTTTCGATTCAGTCAACTACAATGGAACCATGTTGAACTTTAGATCCAGTCAACAACAATGGAACCATGTTGAACTTTCGATTCAGTCCACAACAATGGAACCATGTTGAACTTTCGATTCAGTCAACTACAATGGAACCATGTTGAACTTTAGATTCAGTCAACAACAATGGAACCATGTTGAACT
>NW_013733091.1:0-243 GCF_000517525.1 Limulus polyphemus | reverse complement strand
GTAAACCTGTCTAAAGATATGTATTTATTTCTCCATTAGTTACAATACTAAACCTGTCTAAAGATATGTATTTATTTCTCCATTAGTTACAACAGTAAACCTGTCTGAAGATATGTATTTATTTCTCCATTAGTTACAATACTAAACCTGTCTAAAGATATGTATTTATTTCTCCATTAGTTACAACAGTAAACCTGTCTAAAGATATGTATTTATTTCTTCCATTAGTTACAACAGTAACCT
>NW_013733090.1:0-243 GCF_000517525.1 Limulus polyphemus | reverse complement strand
TTTTATACAGATGGATAGTGGCTGGTAGGTCTTTTAATACAGATGGATACTGTCTGGTAGGTCTTTAAATTATATATCGATAGTGGCTGGTTGGTATTTTAATATAGATGGATGGTAACTGGTATGTCTTTATTATAGAGGTATAAGCTGTTAGGTCTTTTATGATAGATGGATAGTGGCTAGTAGGTTACTTTTAATACAAATGGATAGTGGCTGGTAGGTCTTTCATTATATATGGATAGT
>NW_013733089.1:0-243 GCF_000517525.1 Limulus polyphemus | reverse complement strand
ATATATATATATCGTGTAAGTAGTTGTTCTCTATATATATATATATATATATATATATATAATGTGTTTCTCATTACATAAATACTCTAGTAAATGTGATTCTCATTGTATATATACTCTAGTAAATGTGATTCTCATTGTATATATACTCTGATAAATGTGATTCTCATTGTATATATACTCTAGTAAATGTGATTCTCATTGTATATATACTCTGTAAATGTGTTTCTCATAGTGAAAATG
>NW_013733088.1:0-243 GCF_000517525.1 Limulus polyphemus | reverse complement strand
TTTTTGAAGGACTAGATAAAAGAACCTTTTGACGAAATCGACAGAGCTGCTTTTAGGAGGACTCCGTAAAAGAACTTTTGACGAAATCGACAGAGCTGCTTTAGGAGGACTCGATAAAAGAACTTTTGACGAAATCGACAGAGCTGCTTTAGGAGGACTAGATAAAAGAACTTTTGACGAAATCGACAGAGCTGCTTTAGGAGGACTCCATAAAAGAACTTTTGACGAAATCGACAGAGCTGC
>NW_013733087.1:0-243 GCF_000517525.1 Limulus polyphemus | reverse complement strand
TTGTGAGTGTTCTATTTAGCTAACAGTATCTAGTACTTTATTTTGTCGTCCTCAAGTTGTGAGTGTTCTATTTAGCTAACAATATCTAGTACTTTATTTTGTCGTCCTCAAGTTGTGAGTGTTTCGTCCTCAAGTTGTGAGTGTTCCATTTAGCTAACAGTATCTAGTACTTTATTTTGTCGTCCTCAAGTTGTGAGTGTTCCATTTAGCTAACAGTATCTAGTACTTTATTTTGTCATCTTC
>NW_013733086.1:0-243 GCF_000517525.1 Limulus polyphemus | reverse complement strand
AAACAGTTCCATGTTAAATATTTCTCTTCATTTGGTTGTATACACTTACAAACAGTTCCATGTTAAATATTTCTCATCATTTGGTTGTATATACAAACAGTTCCATGTTAAATATTTCTCTTCATTTTGTTGTATACACTCGCAAACAGTTCCATATTAAATATTTCTCATCATTTGGTTGTATATACTCGCAAACAGTTCCATGTTAAACATTTCTTTTATTTGGTTGTATATACTCACAAA
>NW_013733085.1:0-243 GCF_000517525.1 Limulus polyphemus | reverse complement strand
TCTTGTTTCGTACCGATGTCTATGTAGGAATGAATCCGGTTCTTGTTTTGTACCGATGTCTATGTAGGGATGAATCCGGTTCTTGTTTTGCACCGATGTCTATGTAGGGATGAATTCGATTCTTGTTTTGTACCGATGTCTATGTAGGGTTGAATCCGGTTCTTGATTTTCTTCCGTCAGCTGTAACTCATAAATCACAGTGTGCCCACTTCCAGCCTGCACACCAAAACATTCAATACTTCA
>NW_013733084.1:0-243 GCF_000517525.1 Limulus polyphemus | reverse complement strand
TTAATGTGTATAACAGTGTTTTCTTTATGACTTCACACCCCACGTGTCAGTGATGTGTATAACAATGTTTTCTATATGACTTCACACCCCACGTGTCAGTGATATGTATAATAATGTTTTCTATATGACTTCACACCCCACGTGTCAGTGATGTGTATAACAATGTTTTCTTTGTGACTTCACACCCCCACGTGTCAGTGATGTGTATAACAGTGTTTTCTTTATGACTTCACACCCCACGTG
>NW_013733083.1:0-243 GCF_000517525.1 Limulus polyphemus | reverse complement strand
GACCACTCAGTGTACATGCACGTTAGTTTCTTTTACCGTGTCCATCCTACCTATCATGAAATATCTAATGACTTCTAACAACAACAAAATAGTTTTCAGTAAAAAACAAACACAAATATATGATGCAAATAATATTAATATAATACGAAATAAAGTATTTTTATACTTTATTAATTACATTTAGTTTCATATATAGCCACCAGGCTAACAAGCAGAACTGGACAATTAACCTTCACCTTGGTT
>NW_013733082.1:0-243 GCF_000517525.1 Limulus polyphemus | reverse complement strand
AGGTATTCAATACTGATCTGCTACTAATACAGGTATTAAATACTGATCTGCTACCAATACAGGTATTCAATACTGATCTGCTACTAATACAGGTATTAAATACTGATCTGCTACCAATACAGGTATTCAATACTGATCTGCTACTAATACAGGTATTAAATACTGATCTGCTACCAATACAGGTATTAAATACTGATCTGCTACATTACAAACATTATAAATCTGGATCAATACATTATTGTT
>NW_013733081.1:0-243 GCF_000517525.1 Limulus polyphemus | reverse complement strand
ATCAACCTACTCCACTAAACCATAGTGATCAACCTACTCCACTAAACCGTAGTGATCAACCTATTCCACTAAACCGTATAGTGATCAACCTATTCCACTAAACCATAGTGATCAACCTACTCCACTAAACCATAGTGATCAACCTATTCCACTAAACTATAGTGATCAACCTACTCCACTAAACCATAGTGATCAACCTACTCCACTAAACCATAGTGATCAACCTACTCCACTAAACCATAG
>NW_013733080.1:0-243 GCF_000517525.1 Limulus polyphemus | reverse complement strand
TCCCCACACGACAGGGATTTGAACGCGAAACATCCGCTTGAGACTAACTACTGAGTCAATTTAAACATTACTAACAAAAGTAACGTTATGAACTGAGAATGGCTTTTATACATATAGATGTTTTGTTCTGTTCAGTAAATAATCACTATGCTGTATATTATATGAATGTAATGCTAAACTAGGTTCATGGAGGCTTCATGTTATACTTGTACGTTTGTTGTTTAGCACAAGGCTACACAAAGG
>NW_013733079.1:0-243 GCF_000517525.1 Limulus polyphemus | reverse complement strand
CGTAATGATTAGTATACCCAGACTGTTTTCTAATTGCTTAACGTAATGATTAGTATACCCAGACTGTTTCTAATTGCTTAACATAATGATTAGTGTACCCAGACTGTTTTCTAATTGCTTAATGTAATGATTAGTAAACCCAGACTGTTTTCTAATTGCTTAATGTAATGATTAGTGTACCCAGACTGTTTTCTAATTGCTTAACGTAATGATTAGTATACCCAGACTGTTTTCTAATTGCTT
>NW_013733078.1:0-243 GCF_000517525.1 Limulus polyphemus | reverse complement strand
TCACAGAAAAGCCAAGGCTATAGCCCATGTTTTTTTCCCTAAATTTTAAAAAAATAAAATTTTACTTTTCATATTTCAACACCAAAAGGATGCCCTTGGGATGGCAAGACGTTCAAAATGGATATCATTTCATCAAAATTCTCAGTAGTTATTTCATAATCTGTTATGAAATTTCGGCTAGCTTCGATATTACTGTTTTTATTATCTTTAGTTATATTGTAAATAAAGAACAGCTTTAAAAAT
>NW_013733077.1:0-243 GCF_000517525.1 Limulus polyphemus | reverse complement strand
GTACATTACTAGATTATTGTAATATCTGTATAATTTGTATTGTACATTACTAGATTATTGTAACATGTGTATAATTTATATTGTACATTACTAGATTATTGTAACATCTGTATAATTTATATTGTACATTACTAGATTATTGTAACATGTGTATAATTTATATTGTACATTACTAGATTATTGTAACATGTGTATAATTTGTATTGTACATTACTAGATTATTGTAACATCTGTATAATTTGT
>NW_013733076.1:0-243 GCF_000517525.1 Limulus polyphemus | reverse complement strand
ATGCATAAATAATTCTTAATTCTCCCCCCCCCAAAAAAATACAAAACAGATTCAAACATTTATAAATAAAGACCCACATTTTCTTTTTTTGTTGTTGTTTTGATACAACATCATAGTGTGTAATATAGACGCATAAATAATTTTAATCCTTCCCCCCTAAAAATAACAAATTCAAACATTTATGAATAAGGACCCACATTTTCTATTTTTTGTTTTCATACAACATTTTAGTGTGTAATATAA
>NW_013733075.1:0-243 GCF_000517525.1 Limulus polyphemus | reverse complement strand
GGAGCCATGATGCTCCAACTAGTGACAGCACAGTATAGAGACCTTCCTACGTTGTCACCATGTGACATTTCTCTATGATGAGTCTCAATCATCTGTGCTTCTCTTACACTGTGATTGATCCTCAAGGTTACCATCTGCTCAAATGGTCGCTCAAGACGGTATTAAAATAAAAACAATTTTTATGACGGACATAACTCGCTCAAGACGCTATTAAAATGAAAACAATTGTTATGACGGACATAA
>NW_013733074.1:0-243 GCF_000517525.1 Limulus polyphemus | reverse complement strand
ATCACTAGATACCGGTGTAAACTATAGTCACTCCTAATTTGTGTGTCGCTGTCACTAGATACCGGTGTAAACTACAGTCACTCCTAATTTGTGTGTCGCTGTCACTAGGTACCAGTGTAAACTACAGTAACTCCTAATTTGTGTGTTGCTGTCACTAGGTACCGGTGTAAACTACAGTCACTCCTAATTTGTGTGTCGAGGTCACTAGATACCGGTGTAAACTACAGTCACTCCTAATTTGTG
>NW_013733073.1:0-243 GCF_000517525.1 Limulus polyphemus | reverse complement strand
ATAACTCTACGAGTGTCGGAGAACATTCTAGAAATTTGTGATATTCCGGAATCATTGATAGAGCTTTATTGGGCTTCAAAGTGCACTCTGTAACATACAAATAAGTTATTCAGTTTACACTCCAAATTAAGTGTCTTTCTACGAGTGTCGGAGAACATTCTAGAAATTTGTGATATTCCGGAATCATTGATAGAGCTTTATTGGGCTTCAAAGTGCACTCTGTAACATACAAATAAGTTATTC
>NW_013733072.1:0-243 GCF_000517525.1 Limulus polyphemus | reverse complement strand
CTAATCACTACGGTTACTCCGGCACATGGACTATTATATAATGAAATGTTTAAACCTCACAGATATGTTACTCTAATCACTACGGTTACTCCGGCACATGGACTATTATATAATGAAATGTTTAAACCTCACAGATATGTTACTCTAATCACTACGGTTACTCCGGCACATGGACTATTATATAATGGAAAACATCCAAGCACAACAGATATGTTACTCTAATCACTACGGTTACTCCGGCAC
>NW_013733071.1:0-243 GCF_000517525.1 Limulus polyphemus | reverse complement strand
AAGTTGTCCTTCGTAAGAGCTGTTTTGAGAAACGAAACGTAATGAGCTGACTTCACTCGTCACTCACATAGAGTTTAGATAAATTGTTTACTATGTAGAAAAACAATTATGTCTATGGAAGAAAAAAACAATCAATTACATTGTAATAACATACATACGTTTTTATCTGCCTAATTATTTTCACTAACGTTTGTTCACATCTTAGAGGACGTCACAAATGATTTTATACAAAAAATAGTTTTT
>NW_013733070.1:0-243 GCF_000517525.1 Limulus polyphemus | reverse complement strand
GAATTACACAAAACAGAAAAATCCAATGACATTGTAGATATATGTGAAATGTGAACAAAAAACGAAATATTCTTTGTTTTTCCACATGTCTTGTACAGAAATTACTGATTGTATTGTTGTCTTGTAATGAAGGTCTTTTGGCCAAAATGCTATTGTTACTGCTCTACAAATATATTTTGGGCCTATTTGAGTGTGAAGTTATTTTCATTCTTTATTATGTTACTAATTTTTTAAGTTGTATCT
>NW_013733069.1:0-243 GCF_000517525.1 Limulus polyphemus | reverse complement strand
GGTATCATGTTAAAGTGGAAGTAGAAAGATGTGTTTCATCGCATTCTACACAGACCTAAAAAATCGCGCTGTGCGTATTAAAGTTGAAGATACTGGCTTTATTTGAAACACAATAAATCTACGGAACATTAATATTCTCAGCCCCATTACTTATAGTTTAACTATCAGTTCTTCCTGTCTTAGCAGTGGTTGGTTCAATGTGGTTACAATTCGATCTTTGCAATCGATACTGTCTGAAGTTTG
>NW_013733068.1:0-243 GCF_000517525.1 Limulus polyphemus | reverse complement strand
ACACGGTCACTAACATACCTAAACTACATAAACAGAGACGTACAGGGTTATATTTATATATTCAGACACTAAGATACATTATCTAAATAAACAATGACGACATGTTTTTGAATTTTAACTTCATAAAACCCCAACAGCTTGTAGCGATCCTCGGTCTTCAGTAAAAACGTGTCCTTTTCTTCCAATTAAATCTTAAATGAATTCTCTATTTTAATATAAACATTAATGTGAATTTAGTTATTT
>NW_013733067.1:0-243 GCF_000517525.1 Limulus polyphemus | reverse complement strand
GTGTATTTTAGGTAATTTCATAGCCACTGCTTTTCTTGGAATAAACTGAACAATCTACGAGGCTTCCATGGTGATGCTTCACGTGACAAGTACGTCAGTGATGTTACCTCACGATGTATCATTAAATACATGTTAAATGTGCTTAATAACATTACTTAAGACTTGAAAAATGTAACACAGATATAACACTTGTGTCATACTGAGATTCTAAGCAGACAACACATATCTACAGCCCTGGCTCAA
>NW_013733066.1:0-243 GCF_000517525.1 Limulus polyphemus | reverse complement strand
ATTTACACAATCACAAGATAAAGATGGAAACATCTCTACAGAACAGAACTAAAACCTTAGTCTTCATTATGTATTTACACAATCACATGATAAAGATGGAAACATCTCTACAGGACAAAACTAAAACCTTAGTCTTCACTATGTATTTACACAATCACAAGATAAAGATGGAAACATCTCTACAGGATAGAACTAAAACCTTAGTCTTCACTATGTATTTACACTATCACAAGATGGAAACAT
>NW_013733065.1:0-243 GCF_000517525.1 Limulus polyphemus | reverse complement strand
GAGTTGATAGAAGATGTTGTATTGGAAACAGCGTTGCTGTTACACATCTACAAAATCCAGATAAAGCAGATAGGAGATGTTATATTGGAGACAGTGGTGCTGTTACACATCTATAAAGTCCAGATGAAGCTGATAGAAGATGTTATATTGGAGTTGGTAGTGCTGTTACACATACATAAAGTCCAGATGAAGCTGGCAAAACATGTTATATTGGAGATAATGGTGCTGTTACACATACATAAG
>NW_013733064.1:0-243 GCF_000517525.1 Limulus polyphemus | reverse complement strand
TAACCCTTGAAAATTACAAAGGGACTAGATGGATAACTTTATTGTTATAAACTCTCCTAACTCTTGAAAATTACAAAGGGACTAGATGGATAACTTTATTGTTATAAACTCTCCTAACCCTTGAAAATCACAAAGGGACTAGATGGATAACTTTGTGTTTATAAACTCTCCTAACCCTTGAAAATAACAAAGGGACTAGATGGATATCTTTATTATTATAAACTCTCCTAACCCTTGAAAATC
>NW_013733063.1:0-243 GCF_000517525.1 Limulus polyphemus | reverse complement strand
CTAGATACAGACAGTGTTACACGTGTTCTCAGTTTCAACTAGAATCTAGATACAGACAGTGTTACACGTATTCTCAGTCTGAACTAGAATCTAGTTACAGACAGAGTTACACGTGTTCTCAGTTTCAACTAGAATCTAGTTACAGACAGAGTTACACGTGTTCTGAGTTTCAACTAGAATCTAGATACAGACAGTGTTACACGTGTTCTCAGTTTCAACTAGAATCTAGATACAGACAGTGTT
>NW_013733062.1:0-243 GCF_000517525.1 Limulus polyphemus | reverse complement strand
GTGTATAAAGTATGGTAATATAAAATAGTAGCATTAGAAGTGTATAAAGTATGGTAATACAAAAAAGTAGCATTATAAGTGTATAAAGTATGGTAATACAAATAAGTAGTGTTAGAAGTGTATAATGTATGGTAATACAAAACAGTAGTGTTAGAAGTGTATAAAATATGGTAATATAAAGTAGTAGTATTAGAAGTGTATAAAGTATGGTAATACAAAACAGTAGCATTATAAGTGTTTTAA
>NW_013733061.1:0-243 GCF_000517525.1 Limulus polyphemus | reverse complement strand
AGCACCGAGGAAATATTATGTGTTCTAGTGTAATTATTGGCACCGAGGAAATATTATGTGTTCTAGTGTAATTATTATCACCGAGGAAATATTATGTGTTCTAGTGTCATTATTAGCACCGAGGAAATATTATGTGTTCTAGTGTCATTATTAGCACCGTGGAAATATTATGTGTTCTAGTGTCATTATTAGCACCGAGGAAATATTATGTGTTCTAGTGTCATTATTAGCACCGAGGAAATA
>NW_013733060.1:0-243 GCF_000517525.1 Limulus polyphemus | reverse complement strand
CACATAAAACATGGTCAAACAACAATTAAGTTGATTTTGTTTCAAAAGTACATTTGTTCCTTTGTTTTCCTCTGAAATGTACAACACCCGTTGCTGTTCGGGAAGAATGCTGCTCATTACAACATGTGGTGCAAGGATGTCGACAGCAGTGTCCTTCAATGGTTATTTAGGTGATATCTACAGGTTACAGCTCCATTTATGTTGTAATGAGAATGACCAGACACATGAGAAACAAGTCAATCT
>NW_013733059.1:0-243 GCF_000517525.1 Limulus polyphemus | reverse complement strand
CTCACTCTTATTATCAGTCGCTAACATACAATACTTACTCTTGCTAACAATCACTAAAACACAATACTCACTCTTAATATTAGTCACTAACATACAATACTCACTCTTGCTAACAGTCAATAAAATACAATACCCATTCTTGCTAACAGTCACTAAAATACAATACTCACTCTTGCTAACAATCACTAAAATATAATACTCACTCTTGTTAACAGTCACTAAAATACAATACTTACACTTGCT
>NW_013733058.1:0-243 GCF_000517525.1 Limulus polyphemus | reverse complement strand
TTAGTCGACTAAAACACAGCCAACACAAGTTACTTTGTACAGACCAAAGGTCAGTTATATGTTATTTGATACAGTAACATCAGTGCACGTGAGCCGCGTCATTGTAACTTCTGTATTGTTAGCCAGCCATGGGTGAAAGTTCATTATAATAAATATATATAAAATGTATAATGTGATTTTAAGCTATTTCATCTAAACATTTATGTTCATTTTAGAATGAAAGACGCATAATTTATGTTTATT
>NW_013733057.1:0-243 GCF_000517525.1 Limulus polyphemus | reverse complement strand
TTGATTAAAGGCAGACTGATGATTTTCTCTGCTGTAATCATTATTTTAAATCAGTTTTTAACTTCCGTTGATTAAAGGCAGACTGATGATTTTCTCTCCTGTAGTCATAATTTGAAATCAGTTCTTTAACTTCTGCTGATTAAAGGCAGACTGGTGATTTTCTCTCCTGTAGTCATAATTTGAAATCAGTTCTTTAACTTCCGTTGATTAAAGGCAGACTGATGATTTTCTCTCCTGTAGTCA
>NW_013733056.1:0-243 GCF_000517525.1 Limulus polyphemus | reverse complement strand
GACGTAACTCTAGATAAGACTGAACCTTACTGTGATGATATGCTTTGATCAGACCACAAGATAGTGATAAAAATGAAAAGTTACTATGACGTAACTCTAGATAAGACTGAACCTTACTGTGATGATATGCTTCGATCAGACCACAAGATAGTGATAAAATGAAAAGTTTTTATGATGTAACTCTAGATAAGACTGAACCTTACTGTGATGATATGCTTCGATCAGACCACAAGATAGTGATAA
>NW_013733055.1:0-243 GCF_000517525.1 Limulus polyphemus | reverse complement strand
GAGCGAAAGATATTTTCATGTTAAAATGAAAATATTTTTGTATTATACAGTTTCATATTTTATTTGTATAAACTCTAGTACCTTCTAACTAAATATAGAAAGTTTTTTCAGTCAACTTTATTTGTTATTTTCGCTACCCTAATACTGTATACAGGCTTGGTCCATTTGACCAACCTTGTATTTACCACACAAAAAATCTAAATCACTCTTTTTATTTCTAAAAGGACTATATGTTACAAACAA
>NW_013733054.1:0-243 GCF_000517525.1 Limulus polyphemus | reverse complement strand
GTAATAGTGAAGATGTTTGTATATCGTTTTGTAATAGTGAAGATGTTTGTTTATCGTTTTGTAATAGTGAAGATGTTTGTATATCGTTTTGTAATAGTGAATATGTTTGTATCGTTTTGTAATAGTGAAGATGTTTGTGTATCGTTTTGTAATAGTGAAGATGTTTGTGTATTGTTTTGTAATAGTGAATATGTTTGTATCGTTTTGTAATAGTGAAGATGTTTGTGTATCGTTTTGTAATAG
>NW_013733053.1:0-243 GCF_000517525.1 Limulus polyphemus | reverse complement strand
CACTTATTTATTTTTCTATGCCCAAAAGCTGTTGTAATTGACTATCTTCACTGGAATTCTCAGCTGGTCAACGTTTGAGTTTTGTTTTGTTACCTGAGTGGGACACTTTGTTCTGTATTGTATGTAGCATTACAACACTGAAGGGTGAAGGAACTCTGCTTGAAGACAAACCCAGCTGGAATGTTAGGCAATCTTTATTGCTATTTTGTGCTAAAACTTAAATGTGGATATATAAACAAATGC
>NW_013733052.1:0-243 GCF_000517525.1 Limulus polyphemus | reverse complement strand
AGAAGTCACAGAGAATAAATATTACACTTCACTAACATGAACCTTACATAAGAGTCAGAGAATGAATATTACACTTCACTAACACGAACCTTACATAGGAGTCAAATAGAATGAATATTACACTTCACTAACACGAACCTTACACAGAAGTCACAGAGAATAAATATTACTTTTCACTAACACGAACCTTACACAGGAGTCATAGAGAATAAATATTACACATTCACTAACACGAACCTTACA
>NW_013733051.1:0-243 GCF_000517525.1 Limulus polyphemus | reverse complement strand
TTTTACCCTATAGAAATGATAAAACTAACCAAGTTACGCCAATTCGTGTTGTTTTACCCTATAAAAATGATTAAACTAAACAAGTTACGCCAATTCGTGTTGTTTTACCTATATAGAAATGATAAAACTAACCAAGTTACGCCAATTCGTGTTGTTTTACCCTATAGAAATGATAAAACTAACCAAGTTACGCCAATTCGTGTTGTTTTACCCTGTAAAAATGATTAAACTAACCAAGTTACA
>NW_013733050.1:0-243 GCF_000517525.1 Limulus polyphemus | reverse complement strand
TGGGGTGTGTGTCTTCATAAAAAAAATGCTCATACTTTGTTACTGCTGGAGTGTGTCTTCATCAAAAAATTCTCATACTGTATTAATGCTGGAGTGTGTCTTCATAAAAAAATGCTCATACTGCTCATACTTTGTTACTGTTGGAATGTGTCTTCATAAAAAAATTCTCATACTGTATTAATGCTGGAGTGTGTCTTCATAAAAAAATTCTCATACTGTGTTAGCATTGGAGTGTGTCTTCAT
>NW_013733049.1:0-243 GCF_000517525.1 Limulus polyphemus | reverse complement strand
GGTCGAAGAGTCTGTACACGTCCAGTCCTAGTCAAGAACTAATGTAAATGGGGCTTTATAAATACAGATATATATATGTCCAAACTTTTATTCGATTGTGAAGACTTGCAACTTTCATACTTTCAAGATATAAAACACCGCAATATAAACTGGACCAATCAGGTTTAACAGTCGACTGGTGGTAAAGAACACAAATCACGTGTGTCATATCTCGGAATCGGTTGTCCTGATACTGTCGGTTTT
>NW_013733048.1:0-243 GCF_000517525.1 Limulus polyphemus | reverse complement strand
GTTTTGTGTCCGCAGAGAAAATTTGTCTTTAACTCAGTATTTTAATTATGTTTTTAATAAACGTGAGAGCTAAATTAAATACCCCCCCCCCCCCCCCTGGTGAGGTCATTTGTTCTTACCTTCTTGTGTCTTTTTGCATTTGTTTTATTTTTTTTGCCATTTCCTAGTTCTGGTCGAGAGAAACCTGACAGGAAGAGAACCAGAATACATCCTGAAGATGAAGGATATGTATAACACATGCAT
>NW_013733047.1:0-243 GCF_000517525.1 Limulus polyphemus | reverse complement strand
AAAACTGTTGTCGAAATTAGTCATACAAATGTGGTCGTGAACAAACTGTTGTCGAAATTAGTCTTACAAATAATGTCGTAAACAAACTGTTGTTGAAATTAGCCTTACAAATGTGTCGTGAATAAACTGATGTTGAAATTAGCCTTGCAAATGTGTCGTGAATAAACCGTTGTCGAAATTAGCCTTACAAATGTGTCGTGAACAAACTGTTGTTGAAATTAGCCTTGCAAATGTGTCGTGAAT
>NW_013733046.1:0-243 GCF_000517525.1 Limulus polyphemus | reverse complement strand
CCGATATGTGTCTTTATTGACTACGTAAATCACGGTATGTGTCTTTATTGACTACGTAAACTACGGTATGTATCTTTATTGACTACGTAAGCCACGATATGTGTCTTTATTGACTACGTAAACTACGGTATGTGTCTTTATTGACTACGTAAACTACGGTATGTATCTTTATTGACTACGTAAGCCACGATATGTGTCTTTATTGACTACGTAAGCCACGGTATGTGTCTTTATTGACTACGT
>NW_013733045.1:0-243 GCF_000517525.1 Limulus polyphemus | reverse complement strand
GCAGGTAAATAGTGGTGACATGGTAATAAAACTTCTCTGCTGGGAACAAGTAAATAGTGGTGACATGGTAATAAAACTTCTCTGCTGGGAACAAGTAAATAGTGATGACATGGTAATAAAACTTCTCTACTGGGAACAGGTAAATAGTTATGACATAGTAATAAAACTTCTCTGCTGGGAGCAGGTAAATAGTGATGACATGGTAATAAAACTTCTCTATTGGGAGCAGGCAACAGGTAAATA
>NW_013733044.1:0-243 GCF_000517525.1 Limulus polyphemus | reverse complement strand
TTCTAGGACAGCACGTTACTGCACTGTGTGACTTTCTTTGCATCTGGGACAGCACGTTACTGTACTGTGCGACTTTCCTTGCATCTGGGACAGCACGTTACTGCACTGTGTGACTTTCTTTGCATCTGGGACAGCACGTTACTGCACTGTGTGACTTTCTTTGCATCTGGGACAGCACGTTACTGTACTGTGCGACTTTCCTTGCATCTGGGACAGTACGTTACTGCACTGTGTGACTTTCCT
>NW_013733043.1:0-243 GCF_000517525.1 Limulus polyphemus | reverse complement strand
TTCTGTGTGAGGTGTAAATACTGTGAGGTTTACACTTTGTTACGCCTTCTGGGGTTACTGTAGATGACCAAGGTTACACTTACATTAGTCGACGTAAATACTATACGTGTTCAGAGATAATCTTGATGTTTGGTACAAGTATTGCACGTGATCCGAATCAGTAACATCAATAATTAGCTATTCTGTCCTGTTATCAACTTTTCAAAGCATAAAAGATGAAATACTAGACCATTACCAATAATA
>NW_013733042.1:0-243 GCF_000517525.1 Limulus polyphemus | reverse complement strand
AGGTTGTGGAAAGTTCGTCAAGATATGCAATCTAGGGTTGATTTCGCCAAAAGTTATCTACAATGGAATTTATGGTGTACAGCAATAATTTGTAATTACAGCCTTCAGACCCGATGAACAATAGGGGAAATACTGCTAGTATAAAGACCAGGGAATATTGTTCTTTTAAAGAGTGCTTAATTGTTGTATTTATTCGCTAGCGAATATACAGTAGTTGCTACAAAATAAATTACATTTTCATTT
>NW_013733041.1:0-243 GCF_000517525.1 Limulus polyphemus | reverse complement strand
TATTATATAAGATATTTGTTTGTAGTACTATAGTGTTTGTATTGGCTATACTAAATCATATATTTGTTTGTAGTACTATAGTGTAGTATTATAGTACTTGTGTTGGCTATATTAAATAAGATATCTGTTTGAAGTATTATAGTGTTGTGTTTGCAATATTAAATTATATATTTGATTGTAGTACTATAGTGTAGTATTATACTGTTCGTGTTGGCTATATTAAATAATATATTTGTTTGTAGT
>NW_013733040.1:0-243 GCF_000517525.1 Limulus polyphemus | reverse complement strand
TTTAGTTCATACTTAAAATGAATTGATAGTTCTATAATATTTAGTAGACTATTATTAAGTTCAGCACATCAAATGAATTGATAATTCTATACTATTTAGTAGACTATAATTTTGTTCAGTACATAAAATGAATTGATAATTCTATACTATGTAGTAGACTATTATTTAATTCAGTACATAAAATGAATTGATAGTTCTATACTATTTAGTATAATATTATTTAGTTCAGCACATCAAATGAAT
>NW_013733039.1:0-243 GCF_000517525.1 Limulus polyphemus | reverse complement strand
CAATTGACACTTTTCGTCAGTTGACGTTCGAAAGTTGTATATTTTTTTCCACGCCGTTTTCAGCTGGCACATATACCTATACTCATACAGCCATGACGTTTTGTTTCTAGCTACAACAAGTTTGAAATGTTTACTGTTGAGTATGATAGATATAATATAAAAGAAAGTTACAGAAAATTTCTTTCAGTTCTCATTTAAATGTCCCGAATAATAATGATTACTACTCACTCTATTTTGGCAATA
>NW_013733038.1:0-243 GCF_000517525.1 Limulus polyphemus | reverse complement strand
GACACACGTGTACAATTATCCATCGTGTGTGTGACACACGTGTACAATTATCCATCGTGTGTGTGACACACGTGTACAATTATCCATCGTGTGTGTGAGACACGTGTACAATTATCCATCGTGTGTGTGAGACACGTGTACAATTATCCATCGTGTGTGTGACACACATGTACAATTATCCATCGTGTGTGTGACACACGTGTACAATTATCCATGTTTGTGTGTGACACACGTGTACAATTA
>NW_013733037.1:0-243 GCF_000517525.1 Limulus polyphemus | reverse complement strand
ATCGATGTGAATGTTTAATCAGAAGTTTTATTTACCAGGTATATGTATATCGTTTAGAATGTTTAATCAGAAGTTTTTATTTAATCAGATGTTTTATTTACCATACATGTATATATCGTTGTAAGTGTTTAATCAGAAGTGTTTATTTACCATATATATATATCGATGTGAATGTTTAATCAGTATTTTTATTTACCATACATATATCGATGTGAAATTTAATCAGAAATTTTATTTAACGTG
>NW_013733036.1:0-243 GCF_000517525.1 Limulus polyphemus | reverse complement strand
ATTCACGAAGAACTTTTAAACGAGCTTTCTGTAACATTCACGAAGAACGTTTAAACAAGCTGTCTGTAACATTCGCGAAGAACTTTTAAACAAGCTGTCTGTAACATTCGCGAAGAACTTTTAAACGAGCTGTCTGTAACATTCGCGAAGAACTTTTAAACGAGCTGTCTTTAAAATTCACGAAGAACTTTTAAACGAGCTGTCTGTAACATTCACGAAAAACTTTTAAACAAGCTGTCTGTA
>NW_013733035.1:0-243 GCF_000517525.1 Limulus polyphemus | reverse complement strand
CCAAGAGTTAAGACACCAAGTGTAAGTATCGGGTCCAAGAGTTAAGACACCAAATGAATATATCGGGTCCAAGAGTTAAGACACCAAATGAATATATCGGGTCCAAGAGTTAAGACACCAAGTGTAAGTATCGGGTCCAAGAGTTAGACACCAAATGAATATATCGGGTCCAAGAGTTAAGACACCAAGTGTAAGTATCGAGTCCAAGAGTTGAGACACCAAGTGTAGGTATCGGGTCCAAGA
>NW_013733034.1:0-243 GCF_000517525.1 Limulus polyphemus | reverse complement strand
AAATGAAATACGGAGCTAATTCATGTATGGCTAAATATGATGTATTATCTTACCCACATGAAAAACTTTTGAGCAATTTCATTGTCAGGGAACATACTCTTGAAAAGTTCTGTGATCCTTACATATGAATAAAATGAACCACGACAGTCAATTGTTCTCAAAGTCCATAAAACTCCTAATCTTAGAAGAAATAAATGATTGGATGCTGGAAGTTGAACTGGCGGCAGTCACGGTTGTAGTTTC
>NW_013733033.1:0-243 GCF_000517525.1 Limulus polyphemus | reverse complement strand
AGTCTTCCACTGGAGTACTCTGTGTTACTTGTCTACAGACTGAAGACTTGTCTGTCTTAATCAGTCAGAACAGAACTGGAGTACTCTGTGTTACTTGTCTACAGACTGAAGACTTGTCTGTCTTAATCAGTCAGAACAGAATGAAGTCTTCAACTGGAGTACTCTGTGTTACTTGTCTACAGACTGAAGACTTGTCTGTCTTAATCAGTCAGAACAGAATGAAGTCTTCAACTGGAGTACTTT
>NW_013733032.1:0-243 GCF_000517525.1 Limulus polyphemus | reverse complement strand
GTTTGTTTGGTTGTTCAACTTGGGACATGATGGTGGGTGAAACAAAAAAATGCAGCCTGGCTAACTAACGAATGAATATTGGCTAAAAGTATAGCTACAAGTTTGGCCGCCAGTTTTGATTTCATTCCTTTAAGTTGCACGTTGAATACTTTTTTTTGGCCGCACTTTTTTCACACCTAAGGTGTTTTTTATTAGATTTAAATTTGCTGGCCATACTAAGAAATAATACAAGGCAGACATTAA
>NW_013733031.1:0-243 GCF_000517525.1 Limulus polyphemus | reverse complement strand
TGTTTAATCAGAAGTTTTTATTTACCATACATTTATATATAGCGATGTGATTTTTTAACAGAAGTATTTATTTACCATAACTATATCGATGTGAATGTTTAATCAGAAGTTTTATTTACCATGTTTATATATATCGTTGAGAATATTTAATAAGAAGTTTTTATTTACCATATATATATATCGATGTGGATTTTTAATTAGAAGTTTTATTGACCATATATATATATATATATCGATGCGAAT
>NW_013733030.1:0-244 GCF_000517525.1 Limulus polyphemus | reverse complement strand
AGTCTGAATAAAGATTGCAATTATGTCGAATCAGAACGTGCTGAAAGGTCAAATCAGAACGTTCAAAGGTCAAATCAGAATGTGAAGAAAGGTTGAATCGGAACGTGCAGAAAGGTCGAATCAGAACGTGCTGAAAGACCGAATAAGAACGTTCAAAGGTCAGATCAGAATGTGTAGAAACGTCGAATCAGAACGTGCAGAAAGGTCGAATCAGAACGAGTAAAGGTCAAATCAGAACGTGTAC
>NW_013733029.1:0-244 GCF_000517525.1 Limulus polyphemus | reverse complement strand
ATTGTTATTCTGTTGTGTTTTAATTTTGTTAATCTAGTCCTTAAGATTGTACACTTACATTAGAGGAGCTATTGTTATTCTGTTGTGTTTTAGTTAATCTAGTCCTTAAGATTGTACACTTACATTAGAGGAGCTAAGCCAGTGTTGGATTCTGTTGTAGAGTTTTAAATCTTTATGACTGAATTTCACAGTAAACTAGAACTTGCTTTGTCTTTCTCCAGTACAGACATTTTACAGAAAGATT
>NW_013733028.1:0-244 GCF_000517525.1 Limulus polyphemus | reverse complement strand
CCATTGAGTCCTCAATTTTTTTTTTATATTTCTCAGTGCTATTACTAATTATTAGCAGACGAATGGAGACAGCATTTTAATAAAATGTAATAATTTTTAACACTTTTCTGTTTTTCCTTTTTACAGGGGAAATATTTTTTAAAACCAAATTACAAGACACTTAGTAAAATCTTATAATTTGATTGTTTTTTCAATTTTTACATTAAAATATTCTTTAAAAAAAATATTCCCTTTCATCTTAGAA
>NW_013733027.1:0-244 GCF_000517525.1 Limulus polyphemus | reverse complement strand
TGGTGTGTTAGACACTTTTAGAGGATGATTAGTATTCTCCTCTAAACGTGTCTAACACACCACAATACTCATCCAACACACCACAATACTCATCCTCTAAAAGTGTCTAACACACCACAATACCAATCCTTCAAACGTGGCTAACAACACAATACTTATATTCTAGTTGTGTCTAACACACCACAATACTCATCCACTAAACGTGTCTAAAACACCACAATTTTAGAGGATGAGTCGTGTCTAA
>NW_013733026.1:0-244 GCF_000517525.1 Limulus polyphemus | reverse complement strand
CTATCAATCTATAACTTTATCTAACTATCTATCTATCTATAACTTTATCTAACTATCTATCTATCTATCTATAACTTTATCTAACTATCTATCTATCTATAACTTTATATAACTATCTATCTATTTATCTATAACTTTATCTAACTATCTATCTATCTATCTATAACTTTATCTAACTATCTATCTATCTATAACTTTATATAACTATCTATCTATCTATAACTTTATCTAACTATCTATCTAT
>NW_013733025.1:0-244 GCF_000517525.1 Limulus polyphemus | reverse complement strand
ACACACACACACACACACACACACACACACACACACACACACACACACACACACACACACACACACACACACACTGTTAATTAAAATTAATAGCATATAACCTCAGTAAAAGCCCCTTGAAGTTAATATCAGACAAATAAACTTTTTTGTTTAAATGAGTAGAATACAAGTTGAAAGCAAGCACACTTTTAAAACGAAATATTTATAGATAATATACACGTAACTAAAGGAAAACCGGTTCTTT
>NW_013733024.1:0-244 GCF_000517525.1 Limulus polyphemus | reverse complement strand
TCACTTCTACGCTACACAGCAGCATGGATCTGGTGTATTGATAAATCACTTCTACGCTACACAGCAGCATGGATCTAGCGTATTGATAAATCACTTCTACGCTACACAGCAGCATGGATCTGGCGTATTGATAGATCACTTCTATGCTACATAGCAGCATGGACCTGGCGTATTGATAAATCACTTCTACGCTACATAGCAGCATGGACCTGGCGTATTGATAAATCACTTCTACGCTACACAG
>NW_013733023.1:0-244 GCF_000517525.1 Limulus polyphemus | reverse complement strand
CGGCAAGTCAGATTATTATCTGTTAGTGTTAAAATATTTTGTCCTAATGAACTTTGTTCTTCGTTTTCCACACTAGTTCCTGAGCGGCAAGTCAAATTATTATCTGTTAATGTTAAAATATTTTGTCCTAATGAACTTTTGTTCGTTTTCCACACTAGTTCCTGAGCGGCAAGTCAGAGTATTATCTGTTAATGTTAAAATATTTTGTCCTAATGAACTTTTGTTCGTTTTCCACACTAGTTCC
>NW_013733022.1:0-244 GCF_000517525.1 Limulus polyphemus | reverse complement strand
TATTAACAGCTAAAAATAAAAAATGTATATTTCCGTAAACTTTTAAACTTTCAAACAATTAAGATTTTTAATAAGTTTTAAATGTATCTTTATTAAAAAGGCATAACCTTAATCAAACATTTAAAGAAATTATTAGTACATGTATGGTTCAACAGTCAGTCAAATTAGCGCTTGTACGATTCAACAGTCAGTTAAATTAGCAGTGGTATGGTTCAACAGTCAGTTAAATTAACACTTGTATGGC
>NW_013733021.1:0-244 GCF_000517525.1 Limulus polyphemus | reverse complement strand
TGTGTCGCTAAAGTTTCGTCGAAACGAACTTACGGAAAATCAACTAACGAACATATACAAAATATCCATGACTTTTTCTCACGTGATTTCACTGGTTTTTCTTACTACAAATAATGACAGTTATAACTTTCTAATATTCTAACTGTCTCTGTTTTTGTGTTTTCGCGATTACTTTAGCAAAATGCGATACTTCCAAGTACACAGGCCTGCGAATTTAAACTTCATAAAAGTTGTTTTGGTTTTA
>NW_013733020.1:0-244 GCF_000517525.1 Limulus polyphemus | reverse complement strand
TTGTGGAATTAACTACTGTCCCACTATCATCTGGTAACTAAACTTTGACTCTGTTAACTGTGGAATTAAGTGCTGTCCCACTATCATCTGGTAACTAAACTTTGACTCTGTTAACTGTGGAATTAACTGCTGTCCCACTATCATCTGATAACTAAACTTTGACTCTGGTAACTGTGGAATTAACTGCTGTCCCACTATCACATGATAACTAAACTTTGACTCTGTTAATCGTGGAATTAACTGC
>NW_013733019.1:0-244 GCF_000517525.1 Limulus polyphemus | reverse complement strand
CAAATAATTCCGATCCACGATTCCCTTCCACGACAAAAGAGAAATACACAGATATGCGTCATTGTTTGGTGGTTGTTAAGCACAAAGCTACACAATGTACTATCTGTATCGAAACCCAATTCTCTTTAGGTTTAACGCTGAGCCACTGAGGGCTAGCTATACGTCATGAGTGTTCAATCGTCACTTACTTGAAAAAACGTCCGCGCACATTCGTTTGGGGAGCGTGTCCCCCAGTATTTGAACT
>NW_013733018.1:0-244 GCF_000517525.1 Limulus polyphemus | reverse complement strand
GGAGCTGTTAATCATTGTTATTATTAATGATAAACAAGAACAACAAAACAAACAAAATCATCTGAGGAGCTGTTAATTATTATTATTTTTAATGATAAACAACAACAACAAAACAAAACCATCTGACGGAGCTGTTAATTATTATTATTATTAACGATAAACAAGAACAACAAAACAAACAAAACCATCTGAGGAGCTGTTAATTATTACTATTTTTAATGATAAACAACAACAACAAAACAAA
>NW_013733017.1:0-244 GCF_000517525.1 Limulus polyphemus | reverse complement strand
AGGAGTTCCAAAAGATTGATATGTAGAGAAAATTCAATCATTGACCAATGACCGAATATCTCCTGAGAATCCAAATATGCTTCCCATACCATAAGATGTAATCATCTGTAAAAAGATGCAAATCAGGATAAGGAGGAGGCAAAGGAATGCCCATCAACCCATCAGGCCAAGTTGACTTGCAGTGGAGGAAGGAGGAGGCTGGCGTAGTCTAGGGATCGTGAACGAGATTCCATTGATTGTGCAA
>NW_013733016.1:0-244 GCF_000517525.1 Limulus polyphemus | reverse complement strand
CTTAGGAACACCTACTCGTCTGTATTAATTTAGACCATTGCTTTTCTTAGGAACACCTACTCGTCTGTATTAATTGAGACCATCCAAACGCTAGTCTGAAACCACATTTTAAACTGTTTTTTTTTGTTGTTGTTGTTGTGTTGTTGTGTGTGTGTTTCACATATTTTCCGGTCGACCTCTACTAATTCATTCTCGATATCATGATCGAAAAAGGATGCATTTAATAGAAAGTTTGTTGATTTTT
>NW_013733015.1:0-244 GCF_000517525.1 Limulus polyphemus | reverse complement strand
CTTATATTATAAGAAATGTGAAGCTTCATGGTTGTTTAATAATGTGTGAAACTACTGGGAAACATTCAGTGAGTAAAACACATTTTAGAAGCGCCATCTTTTTTTCACTTCGTGGAGTTCGAAACGAAGAAAAGTTGCTCATGTCGTAGTAATTTGTGAATTGACAAAATAAACACTGTGTAGGTATTGTAATTGTCAATTAATAGTTATTTCAAACAAAAGTGTTATCACTAATATAATTTAC
>NW_013733014.1:0-244 GCF_000517525.1 Limulus polyphemus | reverse complement strand
GACCTACAAATATGCTAGAAGGACAGATCAAATAGGTCTTTGACCTGTCCTTCACGTCCCTGACCTGTCCTTCTAGCATATTTGGACCTACAAATATGCTAGAAGGACAGATCAAATACAAATATGCTAGAGGGACAGATCAAAGACCTACAAATATGCTAGAAGGACAGGTCAAAGACCTACAAATATGCTAAAAGGACAGATCAAAGAACTACAAGTATGCTAGAAGGACAGATCAAAGACC
>NW_013733013.1:0-244 GCF_000517525.1 Limulus polyphemus | reverse complement strand
GCGGTCGCACTGAATGCCCTCGTTCACAAACTTGCGGCATGCCCTACCACACACAGGTTAGTTTCAGACATTACCGAGGTATAGAAAATGGTTTTATGCAAGAACAGACTACAAACGATGAAAACAATACCAAAACGTTCAAAACGGAGCAAAACTATATACGCAAACGAAAACGACAAAACGCAAAAACGCTGAAAACCTTTCACAAAATTTGGTATAAATACCAAGAGTCAGGAAACCGTGG
>NW_013733012.1:0-244 GCF_000517525.1 Limulus polyphemus | reverse complement strand
TTAACCAATAAAAATTACAGACAAAAAAGGAGTAAGTTTCAGATTTAACCAATAAAATTTACATACAAAAAAGGATTAAATTTCAGATTTAACCAATAAAAATTACAGACGAAAAGGGAGTAAGTTTCAGATTTAACCAATAAAAATTACAGACAAAAAAAGGAGTAAATTTCAGATTTAACCAATTAAAAATTACAAACAAAAAAGGAGTAAATTTCAGATTTAACCAATAAAAATTACAGAC
>NW_013733011.1:0-244 GCF_000517525.1 Limulus polyphemus | reverse complement strand
AAAACATCTGAAAAGATAAAAACAAATACACCAAGACCTCTAAAGAGAAACAACACACCGGGAAGACATCTGAAAAGATAAAAACAAATATACCAAGACCTCTAAAGAGAAACAACACACCGGGAAGACATCTGAAAAGATAAAAAAAATACACCAATACCTCTAAAGAGAACCAACATACCGGTAAGACATCTGAAAAGATAAAAACACACTACACCAAGACCTCTAAATAGCATTAACAAAC
>NW_013733010.1:0-244 GCF_000517525.1 Limulus polyphemus | reverse complement strand
AAGGAAAGGAAGAAGATAAGGCTCTACAAGAACAAGACAGTGGATGATTGTTTATACAGGAAAGAAAGAAGACAAAGCTCTACAAGAATAAGACAGTGGATGATTGTTTATAAAGGAAAGAAAGAAGACAAAAGGAAAGAAAGAAGACAAGGCTCTACAAGAATAAGACAGTGGATGATTGTTTATACAGGAAAGAAAGAAGACAAGGCTCTACAAGAATAAGACAGTGGATGATTGTTTATAC
>NW_013733009.1:0-244 GCF_000517525.1 Limulus polyphemus | reverse complement strand
ATCACTACAAATAATGCAACGAAAGTTTAGTAAGGACTGACACGTCAATATCTTAATGTTATAAAATAAAACATTACTACAAATAATGCAAGGAAAGTTTAGTAAAAACTGACACGTTAATATGTTAATATTATATAATGAAAACATTACTACAAGTAATGCAAGGAATGTTTAATAATGACTGACACGTTAATATTTTAATGTTATAAAATAAAACATTACTACAAATATTGCAAGGAATGTA
>NW_013733008.1:0-244 GCF_000517525.1 Limulus polyphemus | reverse complement strand
AGTCTGATAAAAGTAGTCTACAAACTGGTGGTGGGTAATGTTGACTAAGATGTTAACAACAACCAAACTAAATCCCAATACAGCGTCTGATAAAAGTAGTCTACAAACTGGTGGTGGGTAATGTTGACTAAGATGTTAACAACAACCAAACCAAATCCCAACACAGCGTCTGATAAAAGTAGTCTACAAACTGGTGGTGGGTAATGTTGACTAAGCTGTTAACAACAACCAAACCAAATCCCAG
>NW_013733007.1:0-244 GCF_000517525.1 Limulus polyphemus | reverse complement strand
GAAATACGACTAGTCTACCAAAACACATAGTTTAATTATGTAAAATACGACTAGTCTACCAAAACACATAGTTTAATTATGTAAAATACGACTAGTCTACCAAAACACTTAGTTTAATTATGTGAAATACGACTAATCTACCAAAACACTTAGTTTAATTATGTGAAATACGACTAGTCTACCAAAACACTTAGTTTAATTATGTGAAATACGACTAGTCTACCAAAACACTTAGTTTAATTGT
>NW_013733006.1:0-244 GCF_000517525.1 Limulus polyphemus | reverse complement strand
CTGTTATAAGAAGCTGTTATAGAATCTGTTATAAGAAGCTGTTATAGAATCTGTTATAAGAAGCTGTTATAGAATCTGTTATTGAAGCTGTTATAAGAAGCTGTTACAAGAAGCTGTTATAAGACGTTGTTACAAGAATCTGTTATAGAATCTGTTATAGAATCTGTTATAAGAATCTGTTATAGAAGCTGTTATAGAATCTGTTATAGAAGCTGTTATAAGAAGCTGTTATAGAATCTGTTAT
>NW_013733005.1:0-244 GCF_000517525.1 Limulus polyphemus | reverse complement strand
TGAAAACTAGGGAGGAGCTCCATTGTTTCAAATCAAAAGCTGAGATTTGAAAACTCGGGAGGAGCTCCATTGTTTCAAATCAGAATCTGAGGTTGAAAACTCGGGAGGAGCTCCATTGTTTCAAATCAGAATCTGAGGTTGAAAACTCGGGAGGAGCTCCATTGTTTCAAATCAGAATCTGAGGTTGAAAACTCGGGAGGAGCTCCATTGTTTCAAATCAGAATCTGAGGTTGAAAACTCGGGA
>NW_013733004.1:0-244 GCF_000517525.1 Limulus polyphemus | reverse complement strand
GTTTACTATGATAAAGTAATAGATAAGCACAATAAAAACATTAAGTTTGTGTGTTTACTATGATAAAGTAATAGATAAGCACAATAAAAACACAAAGTTTGTGTGTTCACTATGATAAAGCAATAGATAAGCACAATAAAAACACAAAGTTTGTGTTTACTATGATAAAGTAATTGATAAGCACAATAAAAACACAAAGTTTGTGTGTTTACTATGATAAAGCAATAGATAAGCACAATAAAAC
>NW_013733003.1:0-244 GCF_000517525.1 Limulus polyphemus | reverse complement strand
ATCCATCAGTATATCTATCTATCCGTCCGTCCGTCCATCCATCAGTATATCTATCCGTCCGTTCATCCATCTATCTATCTATCCGTCCACCCATCCATCCGTCTATCTATCCGTCCGTCCGTCAATCCATCTATCAATCTGTTTAAAGTATTGTTAATCTCACAGTTGACCAATGATACAGCGGCTTCATCAGGTCTAATATAAAGTATTCATAGGTCTTTAAATAACTCAAAGCATCTCTAGA
>NW_013733002.1:0-244 GCF_000517525.1 Limulus polyphemus | reverse complement strand
TTTACAAGTGGAGTCTGTGTATCTTTTATACAAGTTTCTGTACTAATTGTGGTACCAATGATTTACAAGTGGAGTTTGTGTATCTTTTATACAAGTTTCTGTACTAATTGTGGTACCAATGATTTACAAGTGGAGTCTGTGTATCTTTTATACAAGTTTCTGTACTAATCGTGGTACCAATGCTTTACATGTGGAGTTTGTGTATCTTTGATACAAGTTTCTGTACTAATTGTGGTACCAATGA
>NW_013733001.1:0-244 GCF_000517525.1 Limulus polyphemus | reverse complement strand
AGAAGGTTGGGACACATACACTGTACATCTAGGAGAATGGAATAATTCACAGTCAGTTTAGAAGGTTGGGACACATACACCGTACATCTAGGAGAATGGAATACATTCACCGTCAGTCTAGAAGGTTGGGACACATACACTGTACATCTAGGAGAATGGAATAAATTCACGGTCAGTCTAGAAGGTTGGGAGACATACACTGTACATCTAGGAGAATGGAATGAATTCACAGTCAGTTTAGAAG
>NW_013733000.1:0-244 GCF_000517525.1 Limulus polyphemus | reverse complement strand
AAACAGTAACAGATGTGTTACAGTTAATATAGTGTGTATCATCTACTAAGTTAACAAACAGTAAGATGTGTTAATATAGTGTGTATCATCTACTAAGTTAACAAACAGTAAGAGATGTGTTACAGTTAATATAGTGTGTATCATCTACTAAGTTAACAAACAGTAACAGATGTGTTACAGTTAATATAGTGTGTATCGTCTACTAACTTAACAAACAGTAAGAGATGTGTTACAGTTAATATAG
>NW_013732999.1:0-244 GCF_000517525.1 Limulus polyphemus | reverse complement strand
CTTGGGAACTGATGACAATACCCACACATTAACAAAGTGTTGTTATCTCCCTCTATTTGATTTCCCTCTATTGTTCGGAACTGATGACAATACTCACACATTAACAAAGTGTTGTGATTTCCTTCTATTCTTGGGAACTGATGACAATACCAACACATTAACAAAGTGTTGTGATTTCCCTCTATTCTTGGGAACTGATGACAATACTCACACATTAACAAAGTGTTGTGATTTCCTTCTATTC
>NW_013732998.1:0-244 GCF_000517525.1 Limulus polyphemus | reverse complement strand
GTATTAGATTATGACTGTATGTTTAATATGGTGTTAGCCACGTATTAGATTATGACTGTATGTTTAATATGGTATTAAACATACAGTCATAATCTAATACGTGGCTAACATAGGATTAGTCACGTGTTAGATTATGACTGTATGTTTAATGTAGGGTTAGCCACGTATTAGATTATGACTGTATGTTTAATGGAGGGTTAGCCACGTATTAGATTATGACTGTATGTTTAATGTAGGGTTAGCT
>NW_013732997.1:0-244 GCF_000517525.1 Limulus polyphemus | reverse complement strand
GGATTTGTAATTCACAGTCAGACATTACAATTGGAAACCAAGTCAATGAGTAAAGAAAAACTTCATGATCATCTTGATGTTGATATACCAGAAGGAAAGTTTTCTACGGGTAAGATTGGTTAAAAACTGAAATTTTGAATTTTTTGTTTTACGGTACAGCAGCAAATATTATTTTGATTTTACACTTGCTTGTATCATTCAGTTTTATACCACAATTTTCATACACATCTAGTATTGTAAAAAT
>NW_013732996.1:0-244 GCF_000517525.1 Limulus polyphemus | reverse complement strand
AGTAATTATAGAGAAAAGTACCAGATAAATTATGGTATAAAGTATCATAGTAACTATTGAGGAATATAGCGGATAAACTATGATATAAAATGTTATAGCAAATATTGAGAAACGTAGCAAATAAACAATGGTATAAACTATTGAGGAATGTACCAGATAAACTATGTTATAAAGTATTACAGTAACTATTGAGGAACGTAGCAGATAAACCGTGATATAAAATGTTATAGTAACTATTGAAAAA
>NW_013732995.1:0-244 GCF_000517525.1 Limulus polyphemus | reverse complement strand
GTTATTTTGTTTAGGTTGATAACGAGACTTATTTTTCGTTAAATTGTTTTTCTTCTTGTGGTCATTCATAACGGGTACAAATTACTCAATATTCACCTATACTGTTTTGACATTAAGTTAATTGTTGATATATTTTTATTAAACTTGAAATATAATTCTACGATTATACTGATGAAGACTATTTTGGATTGTTGACATAGCATACGAATTTACTAGTAACCTAAACTCTCCAAATCTTGTCAAT
>NW_013732994.1:0-244 GCF_000517525.1 Limulus polyphemus | reverse complement strand
GTGATACCATATATGCTGGATCTGTAGTGGGCCGTCTTTTTGCCCCAAGATCTTGGTGATTTTTTTTGTTTTTTTTTTTAAATAAAAGTTTCTTTGTGTATATATATTTATATTCTATGTCTAAAAAAATTTTATAAGTTTTATTTTTCTGTATGAAATATTTTGTACAAATAATAAAGTGTTTTCTCAATCTGACAAAATCTTTTATTTACTTTGAAAATATATTTACATCACAAACTTGTTG
>NW_013732993.1:0-244 GCF_000517525.1 Limulus polyphemus | reverse complement strand
TTTTTTTATACTGTGAGATTTTAAACAGATCTGGCAAGCTTGTCGTAAAAGTACTTTTTTGTTGATAAAACTTTGTCAGCCTTGTTATTTGTTAGATATTTTTGTAAATACGATTTATAAATCAATTAAAATCTTGATTAAGTATCTTTTATTTCAAATATTTTTACCCCGGGCTGCACCCCGGGTTAAAATTTTTTTTCACGGGGAACCCGTTCCCTGGGGTAAAAAATTATTGCATAGGGGA
>NW_013732992.1:0-244 GCF_000517525.1 Limulus polyphemus | reverse complement strand
AGTGATTATATTTATTGATATCTCCTGATGAAGTTGTAATTGCGGAAAATTGAGCTAACTTGGTCAGGAGATATCAATAAATATAATCACGACCTATATCCCCGTAATATAACTTTATTGTAACAGCGGAATGTTGAGCTGATAAAGTTATATTCGTGAGATATAAGTCTTGATTATATTTATTGATATCTCCTGACGAAGCTGTAACAACGGAAAATTGAACTATTAAAATTATATTCCGGAG
>NW_013732991.1:0-244 GCF_000517525.1 Limulus polyphemus | reverse complement strand
CCTCACCCAAAAACAGCTTACATACCATACCCCAAAACAGCTTACATACCTCACCCCAAAACAGCTTACGTACCTCACCCAAAAACAGCTTACATACGTGACTCAAAAACAGCTTACATACCATACCTAAAAATATTTTAACTTCCATACTTAGAAATAAAGAGAGTACCACCTCGTCTAGAAATAAAGTAATCATTTACCTTCTTCCCTTATAAATGAACCGATTACCTACCTTACCTAGATA
>NW_013732990.1:0-244 GCF_000517525.1 Limulus polyphemus | reverse complement strand
AGAACCATGGCGTATTATTAGTAAGAACCATAAATAGATCAACAAGGAGAACCATGGCGTATTACTAATAAGAAACATAAATAGATCAACAAGGAGAACCATGGCGTATTAGTAGTAAGAAACATAAATAGATCAACAAAGAGAACCATGGCGTATTACTAGTAAGAGACATAAATAGATCAACAATGGAGAACCATGGCGTATTATTAGCAAGAAAATAAATATATCAACAAGGAGAACCATG
>NW_013732989.1:0-244 GCF_000517525.1 Limulus polyphemus | reverse complement strand
AATTATTTGTTTGTTTTTTTTGTTGTTATGCACAAAGTTACACAGTGGACTATTTATATTGTGCCCATCACAGAAATCAAAACCCGGTTTTTAGCCTTATGTTCTATCGCTTCAGATATACTGCTGAATCAGTGGAAGGCCTGTAGGTCTAATATACTAATAACGTTTAACAGAAGTTTCCTTGATTAATAACAAATCTGACTAATTTACTGAACTCATACTTCTACCAAGTTTCTAGATTCCA
>NW_013732988.1:0-244 GCF_000517525.1 Limulus polyphemus | reverse complement strand
AATAATAACGACGACGACACCTTCCTCAAATGTATCACATAATAATAACGACGACGACACCTTACTGGAATATATATCACATAATAATCACGACGACGACGCCTTACTGGAATATATCACATAATAATAACGACGACGACACCTTCCTCAAATGTATCACATAATAATAACGACGACGACGCCTTACTGAAATATATCACATAATAATAACGACGACGACGCCTTACTGGAATATATCACATTT
>NW_013732987.1:0-244 GCF_000517525.1 Limulus polyphemus | reverse complement strand
ATGTTAGACGTGTAGACAGTTACATCACAAGCAGTTGCACAGTTAGCACAAAGTAACTTGGTTGGTGGTGCGATCGAAACTCAGCGTTTAACATACGCACCCTTTCAACTGTGAGGGGGGTTATAAAGTTCAAAATTCAAATAACCTTTGCCACAATCTAGAGTGATATAGTTTTGTTGGTCGGAGAAGTTTCCTACTGGCGCTCCAGTAGCCTTCCATTTCCTCGGAGATGTTTCCTACTGGC
>NW_013732986.1:0-244 GCF_000517525.1 Limulus polyphemus | reverse complement strand
AAATTGTCGTAAATGTTTAACCAGAAGTTTTTATTTACGATATATATATATTTCGATGTGAATTTTTTAAACAGAATTTTTTATTTACCATATATATATGTATATATATATATATGTGTATCGTTGTAAATGTTTACTCAGAAGATTTTTTCATAACATATATATATATATATATCGATGTGAATGTTTAATCAGTGGTTTATATTTACCATATATATATATATCGATGTGAATGTTTAATCAG
>NW_013732985.1:0-244 GCF_000517525.1 Limulus polyphemus | reverse complement strand
GTCAAACTTTCTGTTCTGTTGTATAGAAAGGTGAAACTACAATTTGGGGAAAGGGGAAACTGTCTAGACCAAGACAGACTTTTCACAGTCCCGGACCTGTATTGAAAATTGTGATCCTGCCGCGAACTGTTATCAAAATGTAGGACGAAGTAGTTCCTGAGATACCATATTCTATTTCATGAACTGACAGGAAATGCAGAATAAATTTGATATCTGCAGCCTGAAATTTTACTGCAGGTTACAA
>NW_013732984.1:0-244 GCF_000517525.1 Limulus polyphemus | reverse complement strand
ACCACAACAACAGATACAGCATGCTTAAAGGTGATAATTTAGGATACCAGCCATGACAACAACATATTCAATATGCTTAAAGGTGAATATATAGACTACTGACAACAACAACAACAGATACAGCATGCTTAAAGGTGATAATTTAGGATACCAGCCATGACAACAACATATTCAATATGCTTAAAGGTGAATATATAGACTACTGACCACAACAACAACAGATATAGCATACTTAAAGGTGAAT
>NW_013732983.1:0-244 GCF_000517525.1 Limulus polyphemus | reverse complement strand
ATACATATAGATATATAGAAAACAACTGAAATATGTCCATTAAATATACAATATACACATAGATATATAGAAAACAACTGATATATGTCCATTAAATATACAGCATACATATAAATATATAGAAAACAACTGAAATATGTCCATTAAATATACAACATACATATACATATATAAAAAACAATTGAAATATGTCAATTAAATATACAATATACACATAGATATATAGAAAACAACTGAAATATGT
>NW_013732982.1:0-244 GCF_000517525.1 Limulus polyphemus | reverse complement strand
TCTTACAAAACACTGTAAATGAGTAGAAATATCAATAGAATATATTCTTACAAAAACACTGTAAATGAGTAGAAATATCAATAGAATATATTCTTACAAAAACTCTGTAAATGAGTAGAAATATCAATAGAATATATTCTTACAAAAACACTGTAAATGAGTTGAAATATCAATAGAATATATTCTTACAAAAACACTGTAAATGAGTAGAAATATCGAGAGAATATATTCTTACAAAAACTCT
>NW_013732981.1:0-244 GCF_000517525.1 Limulus polyphemus | reverse complement strand
CTAGTTGGTATAGCTTACTTCCTTATTAATCTGGACGTTTCTGTTTGGTAAAAATCACTTCTTTATTATTCTAAACGTTTCTAGTTACTATAACTTACTTCTTTATTATTCTAAACGTTTCTAGTTACTATAACTTACTTCTTTATTATTCTAAACGTTTCTAGTTGGTATAGCTTACTTCCTTATTAATCTGGACGTTTCTGTTTGGTAAAAATCACTTCTTTATTATTCTAAACGTTTCTAG
>NW_013732980.1:0-244 GCF_000517525.1 Limulus polyphemus | reverse complement strand
GTTAACTACATTATAATAACTCAAAACAGGTTAACTATATTATAATAACTAAAAACAGATTAACTACATTATAATAACTAAAAATAGATTAACTACATTATAATAACTAAAAATAGATTAACTACATTATAATAACTAAAAACAGATTAACTACATTATAATAACTAAAAACAGATTAATTACATTATAATAATTGAAAACAGATTAATTACATTATAATAAGTAAAAACAGATTAATTACATG
>NW_013732979.1:0-244 GCF_000517525.1 Limulus polyphemus | reverse complement strand
TAGATATAACATAGACACACCAAGAAACATAGTTGTTGTATGTACAAAAACAATACTTAGATATAACACAGACACATCAAGAAACATAGTTGTTGTATGTACAAAAATAATGCGTAGATATAACATAGACACATCAAGAAACATAGCAGTTATATGTACAAAAACAATACGTAGATATAACATAGACACATCAAGAGACAGAGTTGTTGTAAGTACAAAAACAATACTTAGATATAACACAGAC
>NW_013732978.1:0-244 GCF_000517525.1 Limulus polyphemus | reverse complement strand
GCTCTTTTTTCCATTTTTCCAAATGTGAAAATATGAATATAGAAACGTCAAGGCTATAGCCCATGATTTTGCCGAAATTTGTAAAAAAATTGTTTTTCCTTATATTTGGATACAAAGAAGCCCTTGATGTAAGACTTTTAAAATGGATATCCTTTCACGAAAATTCCCAATAGTTATTTTACAATATGTTATTAAAAATTCGGCTATCTTCGATTTTACTGTTTTTTGTTGTTTTTGTTCCTTC
>NW_013732977.1:0-244 GCF_000517525.1 Limulus polyphemus | reverse complement strand
CACCAATTCTTATTGTAGTACGTGCTGCTCACACATCACTGTTTACCAGTTCTTATTGTAGTATGTGCCATTCACACATATCACTGTTTACCAATTCTTATTGTAGTATGTGCCATTCACACATATCACTGTTTACCAATTCTTATTGTAGTATGTGCCATTCACACATATCACTGTTTACCAATTCTTATTGTAGTACGTGCTCCTCACACACATCACTGTTTACCAATTCTTATTGTAGTAC
>NW_013732976.1:0-244 GCF_000517525.1 Limulus polyphemus | reverse complement strand
GAACGAGTGTAAAACACACACTTTACGGTGCGCTAGCTCGAAATTACCAGAATCATAAATTACACGGAATTCAAAGTAACTATTGATCTCTCTTCATTCATGCTTGCTGGCTTTCACTGCCAGTCTTATATACTAACAAAGAGGACATCTCGAACTTTCCTGATCATTCGAGAAACTCATCAAGCACGCACCTGTATTGCTTTGTAATTTCCGCTGTCGTAACACAGTATTCGAACAATAGCCA
>NW_013732975.1:0-244 GCF_000517525.1 Limulus polyphemus | reverse complement strand
GTAATTTAAGGATTTGATGTAAGTCAGTAGAGAGGTAATTTAAGGATTTTATGGAAGTTAATAGAGAAGTAATTTAAGGATTTGATGGAAGTCAGTAGAGAGGTAATTTAAGGATTTTATGGAAGTTAATTGAGAGGTAACTTAAGGATTTTATGGAAGTTAATAGAGAGGCAATTTTAGAATTTTATGGAAGTTAATAGAGACGTAACTTAAGGATTTGATGGAAGTTAATAGAGAGGTAATT
>NW_013732974.1:0-244 GCF_000517525.1 Limulus polyphemus | reverse complement strand
ATATATATATAAAGAATCACTAGAACACAAGCCTTACCTGTTTTTACAGGAATACCTGTTGGGTCCCACTGAGGTACATTTTTAACAATGGCTTCTACTGCTTGGCCTGCAGCAATACGAGTATCCCAGGAATTACTATGGAGGTAGCTTTTAACCTAAAGGTAGTTTAAAAAATGACTTTAACAACTAAAACATCCAGAATAATTTCCAAATATTATTATATATATCGAAACATGTATACAAC
>NW_013732973.1:0-244 GCF_000517525.1 Limulus polyphemus | reverse complement strand
ATTATCTAACTTATCTTAACAGTTTGGGTTTTAAGTAAATCTTTGTATTATCTAACTTATCATAGCAGTTTTGGTTTTAAGTAAATCTTTGTATTGTCCAACTTATCCTAACAGTTTGGGTTTTAAGTAAATCATTGTATTATCTAACTTATCCTAACAGTTTGGGTTTTAAGTAAATCATTGTATTATCTAACTTATCCTAACAGTTTGGGTTTTAAGTAAATCTTTGTATTATCTAACTTAT
>NW_013732972.1:0-244 GCF_000517525.1 Limulus polyphemus | reverse complement strand
CCATCAGACAAACGAAACGTTCTTAATAACTGAAACAAAATTATCGTTCAACAGAGTAAACGCCACAAAACTGCCATTAGACAAACGAAACGTTCTTAATAACTGAAACAAAATTATCTTTCAACAGAGTAAACACCATAAAACTGCCATCAGACAGACGAAACGTTCTTAATAACTGAAACAAAATTATCGTTCAACAGAGTAAACACCACAAAACTGCCATTAGACAGACGAAATCCTCCTT
>NW_013732971.1:0-244 GCF_000517525.1 Limulus polyphemus | reverse complement strand
AGGCTGTCACATCCACTATACTAAACTCTAACATAAAACACTCAAAGTCTGCCCTTATCTAAGGATAACAATGGACATCTAGGATAACAATCCCATCCACTATACTAAACTCTAACATAAAACACTCAAAGCCTGCCCTTATCTAAGGATAACAATGGACATCTAGGCTGTCCCATCCACTATACTAAACTCTAACATAAAACACTCAAAGCCTGCCCTTATCTAAGGATAACAATGGACATCT
>NW_013732970.1:0-244 GCF_000517525.1 Limulus polyphemus | reverse complement strand
ACAGCTTTCCAGACTTCTTTCAACATTCACCATGTTACAAAAACAGTTTCCAGACTTCGTTCAACATTCACCATGCTACAAAAACAGCTTTCCAGACTTCTTTCAACATTCACCATGTTACAAAAATAGCTTTCCAGACTTCTTTCAACATTCACCATATTACAAAAACTGGTTTCTAAACTTCTTTCAATATTCAGTGTGTTACAATTACAAAAACTGGTTTCCAGACTTCTTTCAACATTCA
>NW_013732969.1:0-244 GCF_000517525.1 Limulus polyphemus | reverse complement strand
ATATAAAACTGTGGCTTATAAAGCTGAAGATGACTCCTACCCTGCCAAAATGTATACTTGTGTCTCCTAGTTGTACCATTCACACTGTTAAGTATGAAAAAAGATGAAGCATAAACACTTTCAATTTCCTTTACAATCTCAAACACTTACATCAGATCCCCTCTAACACTTCGTAAGTAAAAACTAAAGAAAAAGCAAAATTTAATAATCCAGCCATCTCATGACCATCAGATATGAGCCTTCC
>NW_013732968.1:0-244 GCF_000517525.1 Limulus polyphemus | reverse complement strand
ATAAAATTAAGCTAAATATGAAGCATATTAAAATTGTAATAATCTTCTTTACTGGCTATTGAGTACGGTATACAAATATATTTATATATATTTCACAAATCCACCTTTTCTTCACACATACCAGTTACGGTTTAAACGCTGAAATAATTTGTTTGTTTGTTTGTTTGTAGTTAAGTTCCACATTGAGCTATATGTGCTGTGCCCACCAGGGGTATAGAAACCCGGTTTCTAGTGTTATGAGTCC
>NW_013732967.1:0-244 GCF_000517525.1 Limulus polyphemus | reverse complement strand
GTGTTTACTGCAGCTAATTTAATTACCGATTTTTCCAGAGATAATGATTTTCTGTTGTGTGTTTACCGTTTTCCTCCCGTCTTGTAAAATGAAAAATAAACCAAGAAAAAAAAATGAAACAAAAATAAAAATCTAAAATGAAGAACTCTATTAATAACGCATGATAGGGTTAAGAACGTTTTCAATACCCCGACACCTTGAAGTGTGTTATTACAAAATATATAGCCCGGCATGGCCAGGTGGT
>NW_013732966.1:0-244 GCF_000517525.1 Limulus polyphemus | reverse complement strand
GTAACCGTTATGAGTTCTATTTTTATGCATATTCTTGTGCGTAATATTCCAAATTCACCAGTTAATGATTTTATAAATTCATGTATCATTTAGTCTACTTTTCTTATGGTTTTGGTACACGCTAGAGGAGTTTTTTAGTTCTGGCTAAAACACAAGAAAAATCACTAGTAATAAACCTATTATATTGGTGTTTAACATTGAAAAACACCGATATATATATATATATATATACGTTTGTTTAGTT
>NW_013732965.1:0-244 GCF_000517525.1 Limulus polyphemus | reverse complement strand
GCTACTGTTGTTGCTACGTATTTATACATATAGTGGCGCTACTGTTGTTGCTACGTATTTATACATATAGCGGCGCTACTATTGTTGCTATATATTTATAAGTACAGCGGCGCTACTGTTGTTGCTACGTATTTATACATATAGTGGCGCTACTACTGTTGCTACATATTTATAAATATAGTGGCGCTACTGTTGTTGCTACATATGTATAAATATAGTGGCGCTACTGTGTTTGCTACATATA
>NW_013732964.1:0-244 GCF_000517525.1 Limulus polyphemus | reverse complement strand
AACGGATGATTTCATGAGAAATTTAACTAATGATAATAGAACCACAAGAATCTCGTTTTTATCAAACACTTCACTGCTTAACTTACGAGGATAGATATATCAAAATGTGTTCATTACACCTACAAATCAAGAGCTGAATTCATCAGTAACTTAACTAAAGTTACTTAAACCACAAGATTCACGTTGATACCAAATACTAGTCATATCCTCCGAAATCTACTCAAATGAACATTTATATCTCTAG
>NW_013732963.1:0-244 GCF_000517525.1 Limulus polyphemus | reverse complement strand
TTTCAATATTTTGAAATATGTTGTATTGAAGTGTTCCTCAATATCAATACGTATGGAGAACTTTATACCACAAGATTTGTCTTTTTCTCTACATTTCATATAGATATTTTAGTCAATGTAATAACGGGTTTTTTTTATTTTACCTAAATCCTTATAATGTGTAATTCCCACTGATACAGGTATGTATGTGTATGTGAAACAATACCAGTGACAGGGGCACTTCTGGTGGTTAAACGGGTATATA
>NW_013732962.1:0-244 GCF_000517525.1 Limulus polyphemus | reverse complement strand
CTGTAGAATTTCTGAACACTTTTAGTTATATTATTCTGACCTTAACCTGACTTTGTAGGGATAAATCTCTGTCTGTGCAGTTTTGTGGTCTTGATATTCATTCTGTGTGCAAATCTGACAACTGTGTTTTCATATCTGTAACTTACAAACTCTACCATTCACTTAGATATAGTGATTTAACACAAGCGTAGTTCAGGTTTGATGACTGCAAAGCTTTTGAATGCACAGGAACAGAAACTGAAAG
>NW_013732961.1:0-244 GCF_000517525.1 Limulus polyphemus | reverse complement strand
TTCTGCCTGACTTAATACAGAAGAAACCTGGCTAACAGCATCAGTCAGTTGCCAACTCTTGAGCTACTTCTGTCTGACTTAATACAGAAGAAACCTGGCTATCAGACAACCCTTGAACTACTCCTGCCTGACCTAATACAGAAGAAACCTGGCTATCAGCATCAGTCAGTCGCCAACTGTTGGACTACTTCTGCCTGACTTAATACAGAAGAAACCTGGCTAACAGCATCAGTCAGTCGCCAAC
>NW_013732960.1:0-244 GCF_000517525.1 Limulus polyphemus | reverse complement strand
TATGTATATGTTTATGTACTTATATCAGTGTATATGTATATGTTTATGCACTTATGTCAGTGTATTTGTATATGTTTATGTAGTTATATCAGTGTATATGTATATGTTTATCTCCTTATATCAGTGTATATGTATATGTTTATGCACTTATATCAGTGTATTTGTATATGTTTATGCACTTATATCAGTGTATATGTATATGTTTATCTCCTTATATCAGTGTATATGTTTATGTACTTATATC
>NW_013732959.1:0-244 GCF_000517525.1 Limulus polyphemus | reverse complement strand
TTAGCTGACCTTTAGAGGCAGTTTTGTAACTAATTAGTGAAGAGCTTTCAACTGTCCCCTTGGCTAGGTTTTTCGATGTCCTGGCATGAGTGTTACCGTGTATAAAATGTAAAGGCCGCCAATTTCAGCCGGACTCATCCCTACATATCCAAACCCAAATATATTTTTGTGTTTTTTCAGAAAGAAATTATTATAATTTTACATTTCATGCTTATAGAATTATAAGACTGTTGTTAATATATTT
>NW_013732958.1:0-244 GCF_000517525.1 Limulus polyphemus | reverse complement strand
CTGTTAAATAAATATATAAAGTTTTACCTAACCAAAACTCCTTGGTTAAATTTCCAAAACCATTTTGGTATTCTTCCCACGATCTGTAAAAATTTTCAACTGGTTTTCCAAAATCCCCTCTTCTTTGGATCAACTAGAAATACGAAAATCAATAGCTAATACTGAGAAAACGTAACGTGTTCTTCGAATAAATAAGTGTGTAGCAGAAAACCTGACATTTTTAAAACCAAAAAAACTGCTTAGG
>NW_013732957.1:0-244 GCF_000517525.1 Limulus polyphemus | reverse complement strand
GTGTGTTGCCTTGGGTTAGACTCAACATATATCTTCAGAGCATCAATATCAATTCCAACAAGTCGGCCCCTGCCATTAGTTTTTTAAGGCTAAAGTCGCTTGAATGAAATTTGCTGAACTATCGTTGACACTTACGAACGTACAAAACATTTCCTTAAACTTCTTTGATAGTATTTGTGGCTACAGAGGCATTGTTTCCCTTCTTGTATTCAATCAACATTACATGCCAAATGTGTGTCTCATT
>NW_013732956.1:0-244 GCF_000517525.1 Limulus polyphemus | reverse complement strand
CCCAACTTCTTCCTTGTAAATTACCTATGTTTAATCACCAACCAACTTTTCCCTGTGAATTACCTGTGTTTAATCACCACCCAACTTCTTCCCTGTTAATTACCTGTGTTTAATCACCACCCAACTTCTTCCCTATGAATCACCTATGTTTAATCACCACCAAATTTTTCCCTGTAAATTACCTGTGTTTAATCACCACCCAACTTTTCTATGTAAATTACCTGTGTTTTATCACCACCCAACC
>NW_013732955.1:0-244 GCF_000517525.1 Limulus polyphemus | reverse complement strand
GGTTCCACACTTATAGTTACTATTCAACTCTCTGTACATCACTAGAGTTATAAACAACAACAGAAAAAGGTCCTTGGTTCCACACTTATAGTTACTCACTTATAGTTACTATTCAACTCTCTGTACACCACAAGAGTTATAAACAACAACAACAGAAAAAGGTCCTGATTCCACACTTATAGTTACTATTCAACTCTCTGTACACCACAAGAGTTATAAACAACAACAACAGAAAAAGGTCCTT
>NW_013732954.1:0-244 GCF_000517525.1 Limulus polyphemus | reverse complement strand
AAAAGTTATAGTATAGAAAACTATAACAAGCACAAAATGATTACAAGGTCGTCACATTGACCGACCCCATATTCAAAGTGTTAAGCAAGTAATTGTGGGTCAGATGTGGTGTGGCAACTTCTGAATCTGGCTAGAACAACTTCATTTTTACAGATTTTTCTAAAGGCATGGGGACATTCTCAAAGGTATGGTTGAATTTCATGCAATTAATTATAAACTTAAAATAAGACCCAAAACTCGAGCG
>NW_013732953.1:0-244 GCF_000517525.1 Limulus polyphemus | reverse complement strand
CCTAACTTTTTTAATTTCACAGTCAAGCTTGAAGAGGAGAGATTAAATCAGGTCTGTATCTAACTTTTTTAATTTCACTGTCAAGCTTGAAGAGGAGAGATTAAATCAGATCTGTACCTAACTTTCCTAATTTCACTGTCAAGCTTGAAGGGGATAGATTAAATCAGGTCTGTACCTAACTTTCTTAATTTCACTGTCAAGCTTGAAGAGGAGAGATTAAATCAGGTCTGTACCCAACTTTCAT
>NW_013732952.1:0-244 GCF_000517525.1 Limulus polyphemus | reverse complement strand
TCTACGCTTGTCTGCCTCTACAGTAGGCTATCTACACTTGTCTACCTCATATTTGGATATATTTACGCTTGTTTGCCTCACAATAGGATATATACCCTTGTCTGCCTCTACAGTAAGCTATCTACGCTTGTCTGCCTCTACAGTAGGCTATCAACGCTTGTCTGCCTTACAATAGGGCATCTACGCTCGTCTGCCTTACAATAGGGCGTCTACGCCCGTCTGCCTCTACAATAGGCTATCTACA
>NW_013732951.1:0-244 GCF_000517525.1 Limulus polyphemus | reverse complement strand
ATTGGTGGTACGTTCATACAGTTATATAATATATACATATATCACAGGATTGGTGGTATCTCTATGCAGTTATATAATATATACATCATAAATCACATGATTGGTGGTACGTATATACAGTTATATAATATATACATCATATATTACTGGATTCGTGGTACGTTCGTGCAGTTATATAATATATACATACATGACTGGAATGGTGGTACATTCGTGCAGTTATATAATATATACATCATATATT
>NW_013732950.1:0-244 GCF_000517525.1 Limulus polyphemus | reverse complement strand
CTTGAACATGCTGTAAGAGAAGATGACGTTGTTATTTATTTGTATTATTCCAATATCTCGGCAGGGGCCAATGATGAACAGGGCCTTCGAATAAAACAAAGCTTACCTGTTTATAAACTGAGAAAAATGTTGTTGACACAAGTGGAAATTAATAAGTTATGTTTATAGGAGACAATGCAACGCCGAATGATTGGAAGTTTCTTTCGTTAACGAAATACCTTACAACGCCACAACTCCCCCCCCC
>NW_013732949.1:0-244 GCF_000517525.1 Limulus polyphemus | reverse complement strand
GTATATATATATCGTTGTGAATGTTTATTCTAGTAAGTTTTTATTTACCATATATATATATATATCAATGTAAATTTCCTCAGAAGTTTGTACTTACCATATATATATATATGTATCGTTGTAAATGTTTACTCAGTGGTTTTGAAATACCATTTGTATATATATCGATGTGAATGTTTAATCAGAATTTTTTATTTACCATATATATATCGATAAGTATGTTTAATCAGGAGTTTTTATTTAT
>NW_013732948.1:0-244 GCF_000517525.1 Limulus polyphemus | reverse complement strand
CCTCACCCAAAAACAGCTTACATACCATACCCCAAAACAGCTTACATACCTCACCCCAAAACAGCTTACGTACCTCACCCAAAAACAGCTTACATACGTGACTCAAAAACAGCTTACATACCATACCTAAAAATATTTTAACTTCCATACTTAGAAATAAAGAGAGTACCACCTCGTCTAGAAATAAAGTAATCATTTACCTTCTTCCCTTATAAATGAACCGATTACCTACCTTACCTAGATA
>NW_013732947.1:0-244 GCF_000517525.1 Limulus polyphemus | reverse complement strand
CTCACACACACACACATACACACACATTCTTAGCATTCTCTCTCTCTCTCTCACACACACACATACACACACATTCTTAGCATTCTCTCTCTCTCTCTCTCACACACACACATACACACACACATTCTTAGCATCCTCTCTCTCACACACACACATATTCTTAGCATTCTTTCTCTCTCACACACATACACACACATTCTTAGCATCCTCTCTCTCACACACACACACATTCTTAGCATTCTTT
>NW_013732946.1:0-244 GCF_000517525.1 Limulus polyphemus | reverse complement strand
CGGAGCCATTCTATGAACCTCTATCCGTGGCTAAAAATTTCTCCTGATAATGAGCAAATTTCGGTGTAAAAATAATTTCTTGTGATGATAAACAAACTGTACATTAAGCAATTTTTCATGGTTATTAACGAGCTTTGTACTAAAAAAAATCTTATGATGATGAGGAAAGAGCAAACTGTGTACTAAGAAATTTACACAAAAGATTCTGATTATGATAAGTAAACTCAGTACCATAGATCCACCC
>NW_013732945.1:0-244 GCF_000517525.1 Limulus polyphemus | reverse complement strand
GATGGTTATTCACAGATTTTATAGGTATAGTAGGTGGTTATTCACAGATTTTATAGGTATAGAGTAGATGGTTATTCAAAGATTTTATAGGTATAGAGTAGGTGGTAATTCACAGATTTTATAGGTATAGAGTAGATGGTTATTCAAAGATTTTATAGGTATAGAGTAGGTGGTTATTCACAGATTTTATAGGTATAGAGTAGATGGTTATTTACTGATTTTATAGGTATAGAGTAGGTGGTAA
>NW_013732944.1:0-244 GCF_000517525.1 Limulus polyphemus | reverse complement strand
TTTATCACACATTCTGCTAGTATGTATGGTTATCACCTGTGTGATAAACATACATACTGGCAGAATGTGTGATAAACATACATACTAACAGAATGTAGTATGTATGGTTATCACACATTCTGTTAGTATGTATGGTTATCACACATTCTGTTAGTATGTATGGTTATCACACATTCTGCTAGTATGTATGGTTATCACACATTCTGTTAGTATGTATGTTTATCACACATTCTGCCAGTATGTA
>NW_013732943.1:0-244 GCF_000517525.1 Limulus polyphemus | reverse complement strand
GAAACTAGTCATCATGGTGAAGTATGACAACATGAAACTAATCATCATGGTGAAGTATGACAACATGAAACTAATCATCATAGTGAAATATGACAATATGAAACTAATCATCGTGGTGAAATATGAAACTAATCATCGTGGTGAAATATGACAATATGAAACTAATCATCGTGGTGAAATATGAAACTAATCATCATAGTGAAATATGACAATATGAAACTAATCATCGTGGTGAAATATGAAA
>NW_013732942.1:0-244 GCF_000517525.1 Limulus polyphemus | reverse complement strand
TTTCTCATCCATTTAAAGAACCTATAACCTGAAGCGTGAGCTAAAAGTATTGTTTTTTCATTCATTTAAAGAACCTATAACCTGAAGCGTGAGCTAAAATTGGCCACTATATTAAACTAAGCAAGCGCTGATGGAATTCATTTTTTGGTAAACGTTATGAAGTTATTAAGTTTCTTGAGATACATGGGCGACTTTTGACGTTGATCGTTGTGTTCGTGGATAGCGCACTTTGATTACCACGATT
>NW_013732941.1:0-244 GCF_000517525.1 Limulus polyphemus | reverse complement strand
TGTTGAGATGACTGATAAATATTGAGATGACTTTTAAATAGTGAGATGATAAAATGTTGAGATGACTAATAAATAATGAGATAATAAAATGTTGAGATGACTGATAAATAATGGAATGATAAAATGTTGAGATGACTGATAAATAATCAGATGATAAAATGTTGAGATGACTGATAAATTTTGAGATGACTGTTAAATAGTGAGATGATAAAATGTTGAGATGACTTCTAAATAATGAGATAAT
>NW_013732940.1:0-244 GCF_000517525.1 Limulus polyphemus | reverse complement strand
TTTAGTTTTTATTTGACTCCTACTAAAGAAATTAAGTCTTTAATTTTAGTTCCACCTCTAATTCTTTGCTTCAAGTACTACCACATATGAAATAAGAGTGTAACTTGTCATCTGTATCTTGTAACGGATGTATAATTTCTTAGAACTGATATTTATTTTCTTCTTTTTAAGTCAAGGGAAAAATGACATTGAATTACCAAATTCATGTGTAATTTTTTTTTTGCTTCCTAGCGTAATAGCCTTA
>NW_013732939.1:0-244 GCF_000517525.1 Limulus polyphemus | reverse complement strand
GTAACAATATAATATTGTACCATGTGATAGTTTATACATATGTAAGTAACAATATAATATTGTACTATGTGATAGTTTATACATATGTAAGTAACAATATAATATTGTACTATGTGATAGTTTATACATATGTAAGTAACAATATAATATTGTACTATGCCACTTTGAAAGTATTCTTTATATTTTACAGCTTCTCACGGTGGACATTCAACTGATATCTAGGCCAAATGCTGCTTGACGTCAT